>NC_082732.1:39030803-39165803 GCF_030144855.1 Hypanus sabinus
AGAGAGGGAAAAATAGTGAGGTGGTGTTCATGGGTTCAGTGCCCATTCAGAAATCGGATGGCAGAGGAGTCTTCAGGCTCCTGTACCCCCTCCCTGATGGCAGCAATGAGAAGAGGGGATCTTCAGGCTCCTGTACCCTGATGACAGCAATGAGAAGAGGGGGTCTTCAGGCTCCTGTACCCCCTCCCTGATGGCAGCAATGAGAAGAGGGGATCTTCAGGCTCCTGTACCCTGATGGCAGCAATGAGAAGAGGGGGTCTTCAGGCTCCTGTACCCCCTCCCTGATGGCAGCAATGAGAAGAGGGGGTCTTCAGGCTCCTGTACCCTGATGGCAGCAATGAGAAGAGGGGGTCTTCAGGCTCCTGTACCCTGATGGCAGCAATGAGAAGAGGGGGTCTTCAGGCTCCTGTACCCCCTCCCTGATGGCAGCAATGAGAAGAGGGGGTCTTCAGGCTCCTGTACCCTGATGGCAGCAATGAGAAGAAGGCATGTCCTTAGTGATGGCAGGGGGGGGGGTCCTTAGTGATGGATGCCACCTTTTTCAGGCATCATCTGTTGAAGGTGTCTTGGATGTTGGGAAAGCTAGTGCCTCTGGGGGCAGGGGGAAAACTAGATGAAAGAGGTAATTTTTTTTTACACAAAGAGAGGTGGGAATGTGAAACGCGCTGTTGGGGAGGGTGGTAGAGGCAGATACGTTAGGGACGTTTAAGTTACTTAGACAGGCACGGAGATAGATTGATCAAGGTTAGATTGATTTTAGAGTAGGTTAAAAAGTCCAACAGCATCATAGGCTGAAGAGCCTGTATTGTGGTGTACTTCGTCATCTCCGCACCCTGGTTCCACCTCTCACTTCTCCTCACCTGCCCATCACCTCCCCTGGTACCCCTCCTCCTTCCCTTTCTCTCATGATCCACTCTCCTCTCCTATCAGATTCCTCCTTTTTCAGCCCTTTACCTTTCCCACCTATCACCTCCCAGCTTCTTACTTCATTCCCCCTCTCCTCCACCCATCAAGCATCATCTATCACTCTGTCCCTTTCCCCCACCCTTTTTATTCTGGCATCTTGCCCCTTCCTTTCCAGTCCTGATGAAGGGTTTCGGCCCATAATGTTGACTGTTTATTTATTTCCATACATGCTGCCTGACCTGCTGAGTTCCTCCAGTGGTTTGTGTGCGTTGCTCCATGCTCTACTATGTTCCATGCACTAACAAGGTCCCTCAGATCATCAATATTTCTCAGCACCCCACCATTTGCTGTATATCCCACCACTCTCTGACCTCCCAAAATACCAGAGTATTACTTTTATCAAAGTTAAGTTCCATCTAACAACACTCCACGTAGCTTTCTGTGTCCTGCTCTATACTTGTCAATCTTCCTCACTATCCACAACACCACCAACCTTTGTGTCATCTGTAAACATACAAATACCTCCTCCATTCACATCGGAGTCATTATCTATATATCACAGACAACAAGAGTCCTGCCAGTGATCCTGCTATACACCATTGCTCACTGACCTCCAACTCCTATCGCCACGATTTGTGGATTTCCTTGATTGTCGCCAGCATTCCCTCAGAATCCTGACTTGTGCTTTCTGGAGTTTGAGCAGAACAAGTAGTAGGAAAAGTTCAAAGTAATTCCACCATGCACAACCCTGAGATTCATTTCCTTGCAGGCATTCACAGTAGAACAAAGAAACACAATAGAATTACTTACAAACTATACACCAGTAAAGACTGACAAACAACCAAAGTGCAAAAGAAGACAATCTGTGCAAATACAAAATATAATAAATAAATAGGACAGAGGGTCTTCTGAACTTGGGCTGAAGGCAGCCCATCCAACTGGGGTTCCACCTCTTCTCGACGGGCACACAAGAGCATACCCAGCCCCAGAGCGCGAGGCCTGCTTGCTCACTTGGATGACATATTCCTCTGTCACGACAGCTAGCAACATCTCCTACCCAGGGAAGGCTCCTCATCTCCCACACTTTTTCTAGGGACGTGCTGGGACCTCCATCCAGAACTGGACAGAGACCAGCTGGCAGTCCAGCAGCCTGCAAATTCACCAGGGTTCAACTCAGGCCTTTCAGGTATAAATGGTGCCAACCGCACGGAATACAAGAGGAACTCAGCAAGTTCCTCCACCTACGGTGGGGAAAAAACAGTCGACGTTTCAGGCTGTGCTCCTTCATCAGGACTGGTTTGGCCCTCTCCCTTCGGTTGCAATTGAAACCACATCTACCACTTCCGTTGGCAGCTCACTCCACACTTGCACCACCCTCTGAGTGAAGAAGTTCTCCCTCAAGTTCCCATTAAATATTTCACCTTTCACCCTTAACTTACGTTCTCTAGTTCTCGTCTCACCCAACCTCAGTGGAAAAAGTCTGCATTTACCCTAGCTATACCCCTAGGAATTTTGTATACCTCTATCAAATCTCCCACCATTCTCCTATGTTCCAGTTAAAAATGTCCGAACCTACTGAACCTTAGTGTGACTGACAGGGTGAGACCCAGCACCCAACATTGGAATGAACCCAAAATGGAGACAAATTGCAGACCGTGGCCACTCTAAAGTACATCTCAGTTGACAAATTTTTTTAACTGTTCCTGGCAATAAAATATCCTACTTCCCTCTTAAATTGGGGTTAATCTGATAAACTGTGTAGGAGGCTCATCTATGCTACTGTAGTATTCTTGTGGCTGTTGTGATCGATCAGAAAGCACTGAGTGATTGCGAAGTGTTGCAAGCAGTTCCAGAACTAGAGCATCTGCGCTTCCCTTTTAAACAATAACACATTTCAAGACTTGCTACCTCTCAGTAAACACTTCCCTTTGCTCAACTGCAAGAATTGTGAAACTGCTCAGCTGATTAACATCAAACTCATTTTTGCATGTGGCTTCAAGCGATTGAAAGCACTCTACATAAAACACACACAAAGAGACATGCATACATACACACACAGAAACACACAAACTTACACAAAATGACACACACTCACACAGAAAAGACACATGGAGACACAGATACTCACAAACACGCACAGACAACCATAAAAAGATGTGGACACACACACACACACACACACACACACACACACACACACACACACACACACACACACACACACACACAAACACACACAAAGACCAAAACAAAGAGATACCTTCAAAGATACACACACATTCGTACAAAATGGAAAGACACACAAGCACATACACACACGCTCACACAAAGACAAAGAGACAGAGACATACACACTCACAGAAAAGCAGACACACACACACACACACAAAGACATATCCACACACAAAGACACAGAGAAGACATGCACACACACTGACACATGTACACACGAAGACATATGCATACACATTCACACAGAAATGCACATGCACAGATGAGACACACACAAAGATGAATGCACGCGTGCGCACGCACACACACACACACACACACACACACACACACACACACACACACACACACACACACACACACACACACACACACATATTCACTCACAAAGCCACGTTCACAAACAAGACAAACACACGCAGGAAACTACTTTCCCACAGTGCGCAGTATTTCAAACAAAACACCATTTAAAAAACATATTGTAAGTGCAACACAAACAGCAGTTAAACTCCCTGGAAATACTCAAAATGTCATGCTCTTCCACTAACATTATCAATTGCCTGCCTTGAAAGCTCCCAGAATTAAAGGAAGCCACTAATCTAATGACCCAACTGCTTTTGCTATTGAACTGTTTCTGTGGAAAGGCTGGCCTGCGTGGTGGGGGAGACAGATGTTTTCTCAGATTAGAGGCACAGGCAGTGGTGGCCAGCAGCTCAGGTCTCCTGTGGCAAGAGTCCAGGAGCCAGTGAAGAGTCGCAGCCATCTGCAGACCAGACTGCTCTCTTTAACTCCACCCACAACGCGTGCGACAGGAGCACTGGGCACTGCTGGCTGCTCTCTGTCTGCTTGGAAGGAGGCCAGCTACAGATCAATCGATGGCTGTTTCCATAGAGAGAAACTGAGGTTAAAGGGCACAGGGTGCACGAGGACATTCTGATCTTCCTATCTCTTCAAAGGAACAATGCAATCGGAGAAAGCTAGATTCAGACAAATAAATTTACCACAGGATAATTTGACATTCACAGCTCCTGCAGCACTTTGTGCGTCTGTCAGCTACTTAGCAAGCTGCCTTTCCTAAAAAAAACTCCCTTCTAGAAAGTAGTATATTGCTATTAAAACAAACACTTCATGCCATCTTAAAAATTTCTTTCCCCGAGCAATTGATCTGATCAACCATTCTAGATAGCCCCACCCATCCCCCTCCATCTATTACTCCCGTCACTGTAAGCATCTAAACCACTTCTCATAATGCTGTTTACTTTGCAAATACATAAAGGTATTTATGTATTTATCCATATTTTATTCCATATACGTACTTTAACCTCTATCTTTATTCTTATAATTGTTGACTGTTGCTTTTCATTGCATGTCATGCCTTGACCAACACACCACAGCAAATTCCTAATACATGTAAATGTACAGGGCAAATAAAGTTGATCCTTGATCGTTAAAAATTAAACACTCTCCGATGTAAGATCGGCTGTCTGAATTTCTCGGGGTCAAAGTGTGCTTCAATTACAAATGTTAATCTTTGTCAGCCTCACCAAGTATTGGTCCTGTATGCCAGAGATGCTTTTAAAATGTTCGGATTTATGTTTCTCACATGTATATCGAAACATACAGTGAAATGCACCGTTTGTGTTCACAAGCAACACACCCAAGAATGTTATGTGCAGGTCAATCTCGCTTCATGTGTAAACATAACTCATAAAGAAAATATTTATTACAGAAATAAGTGAAAAGCCCCTAATTATTAATGTGTTCCATTTGAAGTGGTAGGAGGAGGAACTAGAAAAGAGAGAACTGGAAAACTGTGGCTCGGAAACTCACCGTTTTAGAGACATAAGAGACTGTAGATACCAGAATCTGAGCTACACACAGTCTGGAGGCTTAATGGAGCTCAGCAGGTCAAGCAGTATCTATGGGAGGAAGAGAACTGTCGACCTCAAAACCCTATATCACGACTCCTGAAAAGGCTTCAAAAGGCACCCATAATTAAGGACCTCCATCACCCAGGACACGTCCTCTTTTCATTGTGCTATCAAGGAGGTGTGACAGGAGCCTGAAGACACACACTCAATCTTTTAGGAACAATTTCTTCCCCTCTGCCATTAGATTCTGAACAGACACTACCTCACTGTTTTTAAAATTGTTTGCTCACTGAGTTCCTCCACCAGATTATTGCCCAGCATTCCTTGCAGTAGGAATCCTGTCTGTGCACCGATGGCTATTTTCAATGTATATTCGGACAAAATATATTGGAACTGCAAGTCTTCACTCAAGTTTTAAAAAAAAGCTAAACTAGATAAAACAGGACAATAAGTACACTGCTGTACCTAATTAAGTGTCCACTGAGTATTTGTCTGTGATCTTCTGCTGCAGCAGTCCATCAGCTTTGAGGTTCAATGTGCTGTGCGTTCAGAGATGCTCTTCTGCACATTACTGTTGTAACACATGGTTATTTGTGTTACTGTTGCCTTCCTGTCAGCTTGAACTGGTCTGGCCATTCTCCTCTGACCTCTCTCATTAACAAGGTGTTTTCTTCTACAGAACTGCCACTCTCTGGAAATTTTTTTGACTTTTGCACCATTCTCTGTAAACTCTAAAGCAGGGATCCCCAACCTGGGGCCCACTGACCCCTTGCTTTATGGTACTGGTCCATGGCATAAAAAGGGTCAGGAATCCTCACTCTAAGAGGTTGTTGTGCACGAAAATCCCAGAAGATGAGCAGCTTCTGAGAAACTCAAGCAAACCCCATCTGACACCAACAACCATTCCACAGGCCAAGTCACTCAGATTACATTTCTTCCCCATTCTGATGTTTGGTCTGAACAATAAATGAACCTCCTGACCACGTCCGCATGCTTTTATGCATGGAGTTGCTGCCACATGACTGCCTGATTAGATATTTGCATTAACAAGGTGTACAGGTGAACCTAATTTATTGGCCATTGTGTATATTACCATATAGTATCTTGGGATTTATTTTCTTGAGGTAGTTATAGTAGAACAGGAAATACAACAGAACCAGTGGAACACTACGCACAAACTGGCACGCTTCTGGGCACGGTGCTCCAGCCCGAGGTGTTCGCAGTCTCTTGGACGGACTGAAAGGCAGATTATAGGAAGGCATATTGTAGATGGCAGGTTGCATATTTAAAGTGGAGTCTGACTGGTTTCTTTCTGAGCAAGGGCATCAAAGGTTATGGGGAAGAGACAGGAGAATGGGGTTAAGAGGGAAAATCCTTCAGCCATAATCGAAAAGCTTATTGATTTATATATTGTGATGCACTGCAGACCAGGCCATTCCAGCCCTCCGAGCTACAATGCCTAGCAATGCCCTGATTTAACCCTAATTAATAATTTACAATGACCAATTAACTTACCAATGATACTTCTTTGGACTATGGGAGGAAAGCGGTACACCAGAAGGAAAGCCATGTGGTCACGGGGAGAACGTACACAACCCCTTACAGGCAGTGGCGGGAATTGAACCTGGGCCAGCGGTACTGCAAAGTGTTGTGCTTACCACTATGCTACGAGCAGACTCAATGGGCTGAATGGTTTTATTCTGTCCCTTTGACTTATGGGATCATGGGTGTAGTCAAAATGGTTGCATTATGTCCTAGGTAATAGCACTGAATACAATTCAAAAAGTATTGACTGTAAAACACTTCAGACCACCCAAGTTATGAAAAGTGTCACGTAGGCAGGGACCTTTTCATTGTGCACCTCTGCACCAGCCACCTCAACCGGGACTTCCCTGTGTCTGAACATTTTAATTCCAACTCCCATTCCCTTTCCAACGTGTCGATCCATGGCCTCCTCTTGTGACAAGATGAAGCCACCCTTGGTGCGGAGCAACAGCACCTCATTCTCCATCTGGGTAGCCTCCAACCTATTATATTGATTTCTTCTTCAAAACTTCCCCATCCACCCTTCTCTACTCCCACTGACCTCTCACTTCTTCTCACTCGCCTAACACTTCCCCTGGGACCCCTCCTCCTTCCCTTTCTCCTATGGTCCACTCTCCTCTCCTATCAGATTCGTTCTTCCCCAGCCCTTGACCTTTCCCACCCACCTGGCTTCACTTATCACCTACCAACTTACCTCCTTCCCCTCCCCCACACCTTCTAATTTAGGCATCTCTCAGTTCTGAAGAAGGGTCTCAGCCCAAAATGTTGACTGTTTACTCTTTTCCATAGATGCTACCTGGCCTGCTGAGTTCCTCCAGCATTTTGTGTGTGTTACTTTGGAGTTCTAGCACCTGCAGATTTACTCGTGTTTGTCACATACACGGACATTTGTTTTTTTTTAAAAAAAGAAGAAAAACACAGCCTGACTACGACCAGGCTCGATCTCTGTTTACCCGGCAGTAATAAAAATGTTTTTGGCCGCTACAATTAGACAGAGAGTACGTTCCTTCAGCAGGAAGCAATCAGAACGAGCATGGTTACCTGAACTCACAAAGAAAATTGCCTTGCTTAGTCATTCATGGAGGTGTGTGGGAGGCTGTGGTGTACTACCCATTAAAAACAACCGGCTACAGGCGTGAATTGTGGTTCAGTCTGCCACAGCTCAGCTTATCTTAACACTTTATAGTAAAAACAATCACCCATCCATTATGAATCACCCTGGCTGATAAACTAAATAGCTACTTACAATTCTCTCTCTGGTTTATTCCTGTATCAAGCGTAAAACCCTTCCCACCGCTGAGCACTTCTGCAAGGACTGCTGTCGCAGGAAGGCAGCGTCCATCATCAAGGACCTCCACAATCTGGGTTATGCTATCTTCTCGCTTGCCTTTGCGAAGGAGGTACAGGAGCCTTGGGTCCCACACCACCAGGTTCAGGAATAGTTACCCCTCAACCATTAGGCTCCTGAACCAGAGTCGATAACTTCACTTACCCCAGCAGTTAACTGACTCTACAATCTATGGACTCACTTTCAAGGTCTCTACAACTCCTGTACTCAATATTATTTATTTATTATTAGTTTGCTTTTCTTTTTGTATTTGCAAGTTTGTTATCTTTTGCACGTTGGCGTGTTTAGTTTTTCATTGATTCTGGTGTGTTTCTTTGCTTTACTGTGAATGCCTGCAAGAAGATAGATCTCAGGGTGGTATATAGTGACATAAATTTACTCTGAACTGCTAGTAGACTAAATCCATTTGGCTCACTATCAATTAAAACGGGTCGCGTGGATTTGAGCTCTTTACCAGCTTCATGACGATTAGCTTGGACACAGCCCTCAGCTGTCCACCCCACCCCCTCCACTATCCACCGGTCACTCTATTTTCAGTTCCAGGATTGGATAAAACTGCAGAGGGTCGTAAACTTAGCCAGCTCCATCCTGAACACTGGTCTCTCCACCTCAAGGATATCTTCAGATGTCAATGCCTCAAAAAGACAGCATCCAATGCTGAGAGCATGTCCTCTTCTGATACTTCAGGCCATAATCTATGGACTCACTTTTACGGACTCTGCAACTCATGTTCTCAATATTTATTGCTTATTTATTTATTATTATTATTACTTTTTTCCATCTGGTAGTTGCACAATTTGTTGCCTTTTCCACGTTTGTTACTTGTCACGTGTGTCTTTTCATTGATTCTATTGTGTTTCTTTGTATTTGCCATGAATGCCCACAAGAAACCAAATCACAGGGCTGCATACGATGACATAGATGTACCTGAATAATAAATTTTCTTTGAGCTTTGGAAACGTACTGCTCAACCTGCTGAGTTCCTCCAGAAGGTTGGTTTCCTCTCTCTAAAGATTCCACCTGACTAGGCCAAGGAGGGGTGAGAAAATTCTCCCTCAAGTCTCAGAAGACCAGAAGGCATTGGAGCAGAACTAGAACATTTGGCCTATCAAGCTGCTCCACCATTTCATCAGGACTGATTTATTATCCTTCTCCACCCCATTAAATCCTGGCCAGTTAAATAACTGACAGGGGTTTCCAACCTGGCATCCACAGACCCCTTGCTTAATGGTATTGGTACATGGCATAAAAAGCATTGTGAACCCCTGTATCTTGACCTTCTCACACTAAACTGTGGGAACTCTTTTTGCACAGATTGGTTGCCAAGGTTACTACGTTCACATAACTCTTACTTTTTGGATAGATAGTTTGGTTGGATTCTCTGTGAAAAATAGCAGGCCTCGTTGGATTGAGACATCTCAAGGTCAAGTGTAGGGGTTAGCACAATGCTTTACAATCCCAGTGACCCGGGTTCAATTCCCTGCCGCTGCCTGTAAGGAGTTTGTACGTTCTCCCCGTGACCACCTGGATTTTCTCCCAAGTGCTCCGGCCCCCCCCACCCGTCCCCCTCAGACCGAAGATCTACCCGTTGGTAGGCTAATTGGTCATTGTATATTATCCTGCGATTAGGCTAGGATTAAATCGGGGGATTGTTAGACAGTGCGGCTTGAAGGGACAGAAGGGTCTGGTCTGCATTGTATCGCAATAAATATTTCAGAGCGCTGTGAACAAAATATCCCAGTGCTGAGGGTCTATGATCAATTGGCCAGGTAATGTAGCCACTATACTTCTACTCCTGTTGTTAACATCAACTTTATTAAAATGGATTATTTTTTATAACCAATATTCAGGTTCTCTGGATCATCAGTCTGGTAGCTCCACCACAACACCACTCTATTCGTTGTCTGAAAGGTCTGTACCTCCCATGCTGTAGGGCTGGATGACTCGGTGTAGCTACGAAATTGAGTCCTCTTGTAAAAAGTTGGAGCTGCCACTCATCTCTGGTCCTTAACTTTACACCGCTGCCTCGGTAGTAACACTGGTACCTTCTGGTACTTGGTTCCAAGAAGCCAACAGAGGGAAGTGCAATGGGAAAACTGTTAAGTGTCCTTTTTAAAGTAAAATTATATAACCAACCTGCAATTCAATAAACCCGAATGCACCACGTTCCATTGCACTCGAGCGGAAGCTAGAGTATCCTCCATAGATCTCTAACCAAGTTGGTCTCAATTCCCCAGTTCCAACATCTGCAGTCTCTTTTGTCCTCAGTTCCAGGTCATGCCTACATCATCATGGCTCTCACTTCCTATGGCATAAGACCATAAGATATAGGAGCAGAATTAGACCATTCAGCCCATCGAATCTGCTCCAAAATTTGATCATGGCTGATTTATTTTCCCCTTTAATCCCATTCTTTTGCCTTCTCCCCGTAACCTTTGACACCCTTACTAATTAAGAATCTATCAACCTCCACTTAAATATACTCAACGACCTGGCCTCCACAACTGTCTGTGGCAATGAATTCCATAGATTCACCACCCTCTGGTTAAAGAAATTCCTCCTCATCTCTGTTCTATAGGGACGTCAATGCACTCTGAGGCTGTGCCCCCAGTCCTAGAAACTCCCACAATAAGAAACATCCTCTGCATGTCCATTCTATCTAGGCCTTTTAATATCAGATAGTGATACCCTTCAGTTTCAAGGCTGTGCCCTCTGGTCCTAGACAAATAAACATATTCAGAATGTCCACTCTATCTGGGCTTTCCAGCATCTGTAGTATCCTTTGTGTCTGCGCCTGTGATTGGTCCAACCACAATGGTATCATTGGCAAATTTGCCTATTGGTCACATGGGGGTTTTGTGACATTTGCTGTTATTGGGGCAATTACACTGGGTGAGAACAGTCATGATCCAGTCACAGATTGGTACAAGCATGTAGGCCAATGAGTTTAATGAGTGTGATCCAGGATCAGCCATGATGGAATGGTGGAGCAGACTCGATGGGCTGAATGGCCTAATTCTGCTCCTATGTCTCATGGTCTAATGACAAACCAATGGGTTTGTGTGTTGATTTTATATTCTCCTCATTCCCAGGTTTTAATGAAATTGTCTTGCTGCTGTGTCAGGTTTGAAAACTGCTTTGTCAGACTGAACGATGATAAATCTACTTGAATGCCTCCTGAGCCAGGTTCCCGAAACTGTCAGCTCAGTAACTTCAGTCCTATGTTATCCCATACAACTCACACAGAACGCTGGAGGAACTCAGCAGACCAGGTGGCATCTATGGAAATTAACAAACCGAGGGAACTTAGGGGGAGGTGATAGGCAGGTGAGAAGAAGTAAGAGGCCACAGTGGGGAATGGAAGACAGGGGGGCGAGGGGTTTTTGTTTGACTGGAAGGAGAAATCGATATTCATTCCATCAGGCTAGTCAGACAGAATTTAAGGTGTTGTTCTTCCACCCTGAGGGTGGCCTCATCATATCACAGGAGGAGTCCATGGACTGACACGTCAGAACAGGAATGGGAATCGGAATTAAAATTATTTTCTCCTGTGGCCTTTTTGCAAAACTTCCTCAGAAGTGCTCATACTCTGCAAGAAAGTGCAGCAGAGGCCCCTGAAGATTTGACCTGTACAGGACAAGTGGCAAAGAACAACAAGCCTTCACTCCAACCAGCAAAGATGCTGCCGCTGTCTTGTAGGTTCAGACCTTTCTGTAGATTCTGTAACCAGACATCAGACTGAACGTATTATTTCTGGTAATGATAATAAAGAACTGCTCAAAGATCGTGAGTTCAGTGAAAGACATCTCATTGATTTTTCAGTACATGGGGTCGTCCACAACCAGACATTGTACAGTGGTCCAGGCATCCATGCTGAATGCCACATTTAAACTTGGAGCAGTTGCTGGAAAGGCCTCCCATCACTGGCCAAACAATTACTGAATCTCATGTAATAACCTCTCTAACCTTCCTAAGTGGAAAGTTTGAGAATCAAGCACCGATGACACGTTGCCATAGAATAAACCAGTATGATGTGCTTGGCACAGTGCATGAAAATACTGCTATGTCCCATTTGTACAAAAAAATATTTTTAAGCCCATAAGCCGTAATTGGGTGGAGGGGTGGAGATACATCTCTACCAAAGGAGGTGTAAGGCACTCCTTCCCTCTGCTAGCCTGCAGGTCACCCTCGGGCAAGGTGTAGCTCCTGCTTAGTCCCCTGATCAGGGTCACATGAAGCCACGGGAGCAGGTGGTGGACGGTCGTATGAGCAGCCGATGCAGATCACAAGTCCTGGTAATGTGACCACTGACACCAGGCAGACAATCTCTGAAGAGTATTGATAATGGCTGGGGTCACCCGTCTTGTAAAGACACTGCTCAGGAGAAAGCAAAGACAAACCACTTCAGTAGGAAAATTTACCAAGGACAGACATGGTCATGGAAAGACCATGATCATCCACATCATACAACACAGTACACAACGATGATGATGAAGACCATAAGTCTTAGGAGCAGAATTAGGCCATTTGGCCCACTGAGTCTGCTCCAGTTTTTGCTCATGGCTGATTTATTTAACAACACACAGAAAATGCTGAACTCCTCCAGCATTTTGTGTGTGTTGCTTGCATTTCCAGCATCTGCAGTCTTTCTCTTGTTTGATGGCTGATTTATTATCCATCTCAACTCCATCCTCCTGCCCTCTCTCCGTAACCTTGAATGCCCTTACTAATCAAATTCACCACCCTCGGGCTAAAGAAATTCCTCCTCATCTCTTCTATTCTGAGTGTGATTTCTGCTCTAAGACACCCCCACTACTGGAAACATCCTCTCCATGTCCACTCTATCTAGGCCTTTCAATATCTGATGGATTTCAATGAGATCTCCCTTCATTCTTCTAAACTTCAACAAGTATAGACCGAGGGCCTTCAAACACTTCTCATACATTAACCTTTCATTCTCAGGATCATTCTTGTAAACCTCCTCCGGACCCTTTCCACTGCCAGCACAACCCTTCTTATACTCCATTTCTCTTGAGTAAAATGTACCTTGAACAAGTTTACGTTTGAGGAGATAAATTTGTGCTGAAAGAACCAACTTCAGTGACCCTGGTTCAACCCTGACCTCCAGTAGTGTCAAGGTCGTATTCTTCCACTTTCCTCCCACACCCCAAAGACGTGCAGGTTGGTAGGTCACTAGCCACTGTAAGTTGCCCCTAGTGTATGCAAGTTGGAGAATTTGGGGGTAATTGGTAGAAACATACACACACAAAATGTTGGAGGAACTCAGCAGGTCAGGCAGCATCAATAGAAAGGAAAAACCAGTCGACGTTTTGAGCCAAGAACTTCCATCGTGTAGTTGATGAAAACACAGGAATAATAGGGTGGGACGAGTGAACAAGGGCTTGAGGTCAGCCCTATTCTGATGGGCTGAAGGACCTGTTCCCATGCTGTATGACTCAGTGACTCTAATGTGTTAATTATTATAGAAAATATTAGTTCACTAATCATTGATAATTATTTCCGCTGCACAAACATCTTTTTGTAGAGGTTTTCATTAAAAAGCAGACCAAACATGTCACCACTAGCAAAACAAACCGGTGTGCAGGAAACCACGAATTTCAAGGCGGCTGCAACCCTCACAGAAACGCTCCTAAGAGTCACATTCACTTTTTACAAAGTTGCGTCGCAATTGGCCAAAACATCTGCTGTCGATCATTGAATCGACCAATTGAATTACGCTCATTCCCTGAATGCCACTGATTAGTTCCACGGGATCAGTTTTACACTCAAACAAATGTCTAAGCTCTTAAAAGGATACACTGGTAAAACTGCACAGTGCCTCGACATGTTCCTATTAATACTTTAACTTAAGCCAAACACTTAATGCAGTAAAACTAATGTAGCATTTACTGGTATTAACAAGATTTGTCATGCGTTGTGTACAAAGGGCACGGACTTCATCAATGCAAGCTCACCGCTCAAACTTACTGTGGTTGTGAAAAAGAACATCTTAATCATGTTCAGATGGTATTTATCCACATTTTATTCCGTATCCATACTTATAAATTTATTTTTATATAAATCTTTTTTTTCTGTAGAATTGTTGAATGTTGTGTTTGTTGCATGTCAGGACAACATGCCACAGCAAATTAGTAATACATGTAAATGGCTGTGGCGAATAAAGTTGAACCTTGCTCCTTATCACTAGGTGACAAGGATTTACTTAAAACCATAAGATATAGGACCAAATTAGGCCATTCAGCCCATCAAGTCTACTCTGCCATTTAATTAGGCTGTTTTTTTATTTCGACCTTATTCTCCTGTCATTAACCATTAACTTCCCCTGCCATTCAGAATCAGAATCAGCCCTAACATCACTGGCATATGCTGAGAAATGTGTTAACTTAGTGGCAGTAGGACAATGCAATACACGATAAATATAGAAAGAAAAATAAATTACAGTAAGTATATATAAAAATAGTGCAAAAACAGAAATAATATTTTTAAAAAGTGAGATAGTGTTCACAGGTTCACTGTCCATTTCAGAATTGGATGGCAGAGCGGAAGAAGCTGTTCCTGAATCGCTGAGTATGTGCCTTCAGGCTTCTGTACCTCCTTCCTGATGGTAACAGAGGGTGATGGGGGTGCTTAATAATGGATGTCACTTTTTTGAGGCACCACAATGAGGTGTCTTGGATACTATGGAGGCTACACCTGAGATGGAGCTGACTAATTTTAAAACTTTCTGAAGCTTCTTTCCATCCTGTGAAGTAGCTCCCCCCACCCCCACACACCAGACGGTGACGCAGCCAGTCAGAATGCTTTCTACGGTACATCCGTAAAGGTTTTAGGTGACAAACCAAATCTCACCAACCTCCTAATGAAATATAGCTGCTGAACATTCAAGAACATTAAAGTTTCTGCCTTAAATATGTCTAATGCAGGACCTCCACAGTAACAAATTCTACAGATTCACCACTCTATGGCTGAAGAAATTCTTCCTCATCTCTGTCCTAAAGGGACGTTCCTTTATTCTGAGGCAATGCCTTGGATCTCAAGCAGTCATTATGACAGGTGACCAAAAGTTAGTGTCCCACTTGGTGGCGCAATTTTTGGAGCAAAAGTTCCCGAGTTCGAGTCCAAATCAGGTTGAGCATCAAGCTAGCAACTCGGCCTCGTGAGAACAAGAAAAGCTTGCTACATAAACACTGCCATGACGGTGCCCTGATAACTCCACTGCCGAGTTAAGGGCTATTCTTCTTCTTCAAAAGCTAGCACAGGGCGGAGGGTTTCAGGGACAAACACTTTGCTCCTGCTAACCTGTCACCCCCTCTGCAACTTCAGAAAGACTAGTTTTCTCACTTCTTCAGTTCTGATCAAGGCTTATTGACTCAAGCTGTTGTTTCTCGCTCCATAGGTGCTGCCTGACCTGCTGAGCATCTTTGCGCTCATATTCCCATCAAGAGCTGCGAGGTAGTGTCGCGGTTCTATAAAACCCTGGTTAGATCACACCTATGTTCAGTTCTTGTTGCCTCATTGTAGGACGGACGTGGAGTCTGTAGAGATGCTGCAGAGGAGATTTACCAGGATGTCATCTGGATTAGAAAGCATGTCTTATGAGGAATGGTTAAATGAGCGAGGGCTTTTCTCTTTGGAGTGAAGGAGAATGAGAGGCAACTAGACAGAGGCGTGCAAGGTAAGAGGCATGGATCAAATAGATATCCAGAGACTCTCTTCCAGGGTGGAAATGGTTAATATTGGGGGAGGGGGGCCTGATTTTTAAAGCGATTGAAGGAAAGTAAAGGTTAAGTGTTTTTTTTAAGAGAGTGGTGGCTGATGGAACGTGCTGCCGGGGGGGTGGTTGAGGTAGATCCATTAGGGACATTTATGAAACTCCTAGATAAGCACATGGATGATTGAAAATGGAGGGCTATGTAGGAGGAAGGGTTAGATTGACCTCAGAGTAGGTTAAAAGGTTGGTACTGCGCTGTAATGTAAGGTCTATGTTCTAATCCTTGGTCCTGAATACACTAGCGACCAATCACTGCCAACAATTCACTGGAAGTATGGACCAGAAACTGGCACGGTGGCAGAGGTACTGCCTTCATGCCTCCAGCAGCTCAGGTTCAGTCCTGACGCCCTGTGCTGTCCGTGTGGAGTTTGTGCATTCTCCCTGTGAGTCCCCCTCCTGCCCCCAAGGTGCGCTGGTCTCCTCCCACATCCCAGACACATGTGCTGGAAGTTTAAGTGGCCATTGTAAATCACCCCTAGAGGGTAGACGAGTGTAAAATCTGCAGAGCTGATGAGAGCATGAGGAGGACAAAATGGGTTAGGGTAGGATAAATATTAAAAAATGTGGAGTTTCACACCCAGTATGGTCTGAAAGGTCTGGTAGATTTGTAACCTGAAATAATATTGTAAGTCCTTAGTTAGGGGTTCCCAACTTAATGGTACTGGTCCATGGGTTAAAATGGATGGGAACCCCTGGCCTAGACAGAGTGGTCATGCAGAAGATCTTCCCAGTACTGAGAATGTCTTGGACCAAAGGGCACAGCCTCAGAACACACTGACGTTTCTTTAGAACAAAGATGAGGAGGAATTTCCTTAGCCAGAGTGTGGTGAATCTGTGGAATTCATTGCTACAGACTGCTGTAGAGGCCAAGTCACTGAGTATATTTAAAGCAGAAGTTGATAAGTACTTAATTAGTAAAGGCATCAAAGTTTATGGCGAGAAGGCAAGAGATTGGGTTTGAGTGGGTTAATAAATCAGCCATGATTGAATGGTGGAGCAGACTCAACAGGCTGAATGGCCTAATTCTGCTCCTATAACTTATGGTCTAATTATGCACAGAACTTTCTAGAACATGAGATATGTGCAATACTGAGGAACCTTCCATTACTGTGGAGAATATATAAAGGTCAGAGTGCAATAACAACTTTAGGCAACTATCGAGGAGGTTACGCAAACACGCATTGCTGTACTAATATAAACAGACACAAACCTCTTTGCATCAGAAGAAAACTTGACTTGTGGAGTCCATAATTCCATCACTATTCATTTGAATTTCAACTTAGCACAGCCTTGTGTTTGCATTGGATGTTTCTGAGACACTAAAATACAAAATGAAAATACGGTCAACAAAGACAGCGACTAGAGACCGAAAAAGGACAAAAGGATGTGAGCACCATTGATGAACTAGGTCCTTTCAATAGTTTACTCATTGACAAAATAAGATGATCCAGGCATTGATACACTGCTGTTCATAGGAGCTAATTGACTGCCATGTTCCCTACATTATAACAGTACCTAAAGTTCAAAGTAGTTATTTGGGACATCCCAAGTGGAAAACAAGAGGTTTAATTTTTTTAAAAAGTCTTTTTCCCTTTCATTTTCTCTCACTCTCCCTCTCTCTTCCTCATACAATGGCTTGACAGTCTCCTCAGTTAAATTGTAAAAGGTGTACTTTGTAACTTGATTACATTGCTTCACTGCCCCTGGAAGAGTTTGCAGTTCATTGACCATGTACTTATGGGAGGATTTTGCATTAAGTGACATGAAATGAATGGTCTAGGGCATTTATGCACCCACTTCTTACATGCAAATAAGTCTTTTTCTTTCTCCTCTTCCTTGTTATGTTTTGTAACTCCAAAACTAATTGAAATTAAAGACAGGAAAGTCATGTACTTCACTTTAAGCGAGGCACACACATTCTGATACATATAACCCATAATGAATTATTTAAACAACCAAAGAATGCTTAATCAATCAGTACATTTATAATATTACTCAAATATTATATACACAGCACTTCTTCCTATCACCTACTGGGGCACAAGTTGCCAATAGCAGCTCACCAAAGTTCCCTGTCTGGTGCAGTCTTCCAGGTTGTCCCCAGGTGTAGCCCACCTTTGAAGATCTCTCCTCTCCCAGATCTTGCCCCCCTTCTCACTATTACCATCCAGCAGGAGGTACAGGAGCCTCAGATTCCACACCACCAGGTTCAGGAACAGTTATTATCCTGCAACCATCAGGCTCCTGAACCAGAGGGGATGACTTAACTCACCTCATCATTGAACTGATTCACAACCTCTGGACTCACTTTCAAGGACTCTGCAACCCACAAGTCTATAACTCATGTTCTCAGTGTTATTTATTTTTTATTTGCTCAATTTGTCATCATTTGAACATTGGTTATTTGACAGTCTTGGTTTATGTACTTATTATGAGTAGTTTTTCATAAATTATATTACATTTCTTTATTTTCCTATAAATCCCTGCAAAAAAATGAATCTCAAGGTAGCACATGGTGACATACACTTACTTTGACAATAAATCTGACATACATTTCCTTTCTCTAAAGACAATAATATGCTATAGATCAGTAGTTCCACTACTAATAAGAGATATTTTATTCTTGATTTATATAATCAATAATTGAAATTCCTCAGCTGCTCTAGAAGGTTTTAAAACTCCTGTTTCCAAATCAATCACTCAGCCTCGAGAGGTTTACCTTGCCATTACGGTCCTCTGATACCAAACATTTACTCTCTCACTGTCAGTATGAACATACAATGCAACGAGGCACAGTGAGCTGCAAACTGCTAATCCATCAGCGTAACAAAAACAACCCCTGCTGCATCGTGTATCAATGCGCAACAGCACGGTCAAGCCACACAACAAGCAGGGCTCGAGTTCTGAGAACAAATTCGGTTCAGAAGAGAGACTATTAGATATCCAGAATAGAATAGAATTAGATATCCAAGATAGCTTGGGGGGGGGGGAGGGGTTGATGTTCCTCTGGTGTGTTTTGCAGGGGAGGGGGGTGTGGTGGGAGGGTTGATGGTCATGCTGCCGTTCTTTGTTTTGCACGGGGTGGGTGGATTTGCTATTCCCTCTTTGAATCAGGCTTCCATGGTTTTCTTCGTTTCATGGCTATCTGGAGAAGACGAATCTCAGAGTTGCATACTGCATACATACTTTGATAATAAATGATCCCGTGAACCTTTCAATGGAAGTGGTAAGTATATCTGTGCTAAAGGCCAGCCAATGTATAATTCCTGTGGTTTTGCACCATAGTGAGTTGAGAGTCCTAAAATGTCTGAGTTTTTGTTATTCTTCAAGGGCTGTGGACTTCACAGACTGAGCCAGCAGTTAATTGGCCATCCCTATTTACCCTTGAGGTGGTGGTGAACTGCCCCCTTGAGCTTTTGGGTGTGTCCCACAGTGCGAGAACCCCTCATAATGGCGTCTCATCACTGGCGAGTCTGGAGTTCAGGGGTCACGTCAACAGTGGACTAAGGGGAATGCCAAACTAGATCTAGTAATTGGTAATGAACCGGGTCAGGTCACAGATCTGTCAGTGGGTGAGCATCTGGGGGACAGTGATCACCGCTCCCTGACCTTTAGCATTATCATGGAAAAAGATAGAATCAGAGAGGACAGGAAAATTTTTAATTGGGGAAGGGCAAATTATGAGGCTATAAGGCTAGAACTTGCGGGTGTGAACTAGGATGATGTTTTTTCAGGGGAATGTACTATGGACATGTGGTCGATGTTTAAGGATCTCTTGCAGGATGTTAGGGATAAATTTGTCCCAGTGAGGAAGATAAAGAATGGTAGGGTGAAGGAACCATGGGTGACAAGTGAAGTGGAAAATCTAGTCAGGTGGAAGAAGGCAGCATACATGAGGTTTAGGAAGCACGGATCAGATGGGTCTATTGAGGAATATAAGGTAGCAAGAAAGGAGCTTAAGAAGGGGCTGAGAAGAGCAAGAAGGGGGCATGAGAAGGCCTTGGCGAGTAGGGTAAAGGAAAACCCCAAGGCATTCTTCAATTATGTGAAGAACAAAAGGATGACAGGAGTGAAGGTAGGACCGATTAGAGATAAAAGTGGGAAGATGTGCCTGGAGGCTGTGGAAGTGAGCGAGGTCCTCAATGAATACTTCTCTTCGGTATTCACCACTGAGAGGGAACTTGATGACGGTGAGGACAATATGAGTTAGGTTGATGTTCTGGAACGTGTTGATATTAAGGGAGAGGAGGTGTTTGAGTTGTTAAAATACATTAGGACAGATAAATCCCCAGGGACTGATGGAATATTCCTCAGGCTGCTCCACGAGGCAAGGGAAGAGATTGCTGAACCTCTGGCTAGGATCTTTATGTCCTCGTTGTCCACGGGAATGGTACCAGAGGATTGGAGGGAGGTGAATGTTGTCCCCTTGTTCAAAAAAGGTAGCAGGGATAGTCCAGGTAATTACAGACCAGTGAGCCTTACATCTATGGTGGGAAAGCTGTTGGAAAAGATTCTTAGAGATAGGATCTATGGGCATTTAGAGAATCATGGTCTGATCAGGGACACAGCATGACTTTGTGAAGAGCAGATCATGCCTAACAAGCCTGATAAGAGTTCTTTGAGGAGGTGACCAGGCATATAGATGAGGGTAGTGCAGTGGATATGATCTACGTGGATTTTAGTAAGGCATTTGACAAGGTTCCACACGGTAGGCTTATTCAGAAAGTCAGAAGGCATGGGATCCAGGGAAATTTGGCCAGGTGGATTCTGAATTGGCTTGCCTGCAGAAGGCAGAGGGTCGTGGTGGATGGAGTACATTCAGATTGGAGGGTTGTGACTAGTGGTGTCCCACAAGGATCTGTTCTGGGACCTCTACTTTTTGTGATTTTTATTAACGACCTGGATGTGGGGGTAGAAGGGTGGGTTGGCAAGTTTGCAGATGACACAAAGGTTGGTGGTGTTGTAGGTAGTGTAGAGGATTGTCGAAGATTGCAGAGAGACATTGATAGGATGCAGAAGTGGGCTGAGAAGTGGCAGATGGAGTTCAATCCGGAGAAGTGTGAGGTGGTACACTTTGGAAGGACAAACTCCAAGGCAGAGTACAAAGTAAATGGCAGGATACTTGGTAGTGTGGAGGAGCAGAGAGATCTGGGGGTACATGTCCACAGATCCCTGAAAGTTGCCTCACAGGTAGATAGGGTAGCTTATGGGGTGTTAGCTTTCATAAATCAAAGGATAGAGTTTAAGAGACACGATGTAATGATGCAGCTCTATAAAACACTTGGAGTACTGTGTCCAGTTTTGGTCGCCTCACTGTAGGAAGGATGTGGAAGCATTGGAAAGGGTACAGAGGAGATTTACCAGGATGCTGCCTGGTTTAGAGAGTATGGATTATGATCAGAGATTAAGGGAGCTGGGGCTTTACCCTTTGGAGAGAAGGAGGATGAGAGGAGACATGATAGAGGTGTACAAGATATTAAGAGGAATAGACAGAGTGGACAGCCAGCGCCTCTTCCCCAGGGCACCACTGCTCAGTACAAGAGGACATGGCTTTAAGGTAAGGGGTGGGAAGTTCAAGGGGGATATTAGAGGAAGGTTTTTTACTCAGAGAGTGGTTGGTGCGTGGAATGCACTGCCTGAGTCAGTGGTGGAGGCAGATACACTGGTGAAGTTTAAGAGACTACTAGATAGGTATATGGAGGAATTTAAGGTGGGGGGTTATATGGGAGGCAGGGTTTGAGGGTCGGCACAACATTGTGGGCCGAAGGGCCTGTAATGTGCTGTACTATTCTATGTTCTATGAGTCCCAGGGTCAATACCAAAGATCAAAGCTTGAAAGTCGATCAGAAGCCTGGAAGACGAGGCCCAATGGCCAAAGCCTTGGGTTTCCAAGTCCACTGGGAAATTCAGAGGCCCATTGTCTGTGAGTCCAATGGAGGCTGGAGGCCGAGGGGTGACCCCTCCCAGGGTTTGACGGACTATGAGTAGAGTGCTACGTCCTTTGTAGCAGCAAGCTCGAGTGCTTGGAGGAGGAGAGGGAAGAGCTGGAGAGAAAAATAAGTCCCTTCCTGCAGTCTTTCAGTCCAGATCTGAAGGTGGACAAGCTCACTGACCATACAATGCTCAAATTGACGAGCAAATATCTGTATTGGGATCCAGCAAGACCTAGCCAAGGTTTCGGCATCAGAGTCACTGAGATTGGTGGTGAAATTTGTTGTGTAGCAGTAGTACAGTGCAAGCATAACAAATCACTGTACATTATGAGATAAAATAAATAATGCAAAAGAGATGGTGCTTTTGGATTCATGCGTCGTTCAGAAATCTCATGGCAAGTGGGAGGAAGCTGTCCTTCTGATTCTGTGTCCTCAGCCTCCTGTATCTCCTCCCTTATGATAGCAATGAGAAGAGGGCGTGTCCCAGATGGTGAGGGTCCTTAATGAGGGACGCTGACTTCTTGAGGTATTGCATTTTGAAAATATCCTCAATTTGGGGTTGTGCGTGTGATGGAACTTTTGGAAAGCACCATGGGGCCATTAAATTAAAACAATTATGTCACCTTAAAACAACACACACAAAATGCTGGTGGAACACAGCAGGTCAGGCAGCATCTATAAGGAGAAACACTATCGACATTGCAGGCCGAGACCCTTCGTCAGGTCAGTCAGTGCATCTCCCTATAGATGCTGCCTGAACTGCTGTGTTCCACCAGCATTTTGTGTGTGTTGTTTGAATTTCCAGCACCTGTAGATTTCCTCATGTATGTCATCTTAAATGCTTCAACCCCCAAGCAGTTAATCTGATCAACTATTCTAGTTAGCCCCTGCCCCCTCCCCCAGTCACTGCACTGTACTGTAAGCACTTTAAACAATTTTTTGTAATGCAGTTTACATTGTAAATACATGCTGGTATTTATGTATTTATACATATTTTATTCCATTTCTGTACCAGCTGTATTTTTTATAGAGTCATAGAAAAGTGCAGCACAGAAACAGGTCCTTTGGCCCATCTAGTCCATGCTATTTAAATTGCCTTCTCCCATCGACCTGCACCGGGACCATAGCCCTCCAAACCCCTCCCATCCATGTACGTATCCAAACTTCTCTCAAATGTTGTAGTCGAGCTCGTGTCCACCACTGGCGCTGGCAGCTTGTTCCACACTCGCACGACCCTCTGAATGAAGGCGTTTCCCCTCGTGTTCCCATTGAACTTTTCACCTTTCACCCTTAACCCATGACCTCTAGTTGTAGTCTCATTCAACCTCAATAGAAAAAGCTGGCTTGCATTTACTCCATCTATACTCATAATTTTGTATACCTCGATCAAATCTCCCCTCAATCTTCTACATTCCAAGGAATAAAGTCCTAACCTATCCAATCTTTCCATACAATTCTTTATTCTGTATAATTGTTGAAAGTTGTTTCTGTTGCATGTTGTCCCAGCACACCACAGCAAACTCCTAATACATGTAAATGTACTGTATATGGCAAGTAAGTTTGATCCCTGACATACGTGGGGTCATCTTGCTTTACTATAGATTATATATGCTGTTGTTGACATTACCTTGGCACAAATTTCACTTGAAGGTGTCAGCCATGTGGTTGAGGGGAAGTTAGAAATCAGTGACACTAAACACTCAATTAATTTACAGACTTGCAAACTAATAACAGGAATTCCAAATGCAGAACAGAAACTACACACTCTGCACCAGAGAAAGAGTAACCACACTCCTGGCCCACCAAACCCCTCCCCCTACACCACCGTTTCTCACAACAGCTTCTAATTTAGAGGCAGTGTGTGGAGGAAGTTTCCTGAGTGACCCTTGGTACAAAGGCTCCACGCCTGGCACGCGAAGTCAATAGAAGTGCCGACGCTTCTGGGCAACAGCAAACATGCGAGAGGTTACGGGGAAAAGGCCGGAAATGGGGTTGAGAGGGACGAAAGGTAGTGGATACCGCCCAGTCCATCATGGAAAAAGCCACCACGAACATTTAGCACATTTACAAGGAGCACTGCCAGAAAAAAGCAGTGGCCATTATCAAGAACCCCCACCATCCAGGCCATATTCTCTTCTGGCTGCTGCCATTGGGAAGAAGGTACAGGAGCGTTAGGTCCCACACCACCAGGATCAGGAACAGTTATTACCCTTCAGCCATCAGGCTCCTGAATTAGCATGGACAACTGCACTCACCTCAACATTGAACTGATTCCCACAGCCTATAGACTCACTTTCAAGGGCTATATAACTCATGTTCTCAGTATTATTTATTTATTATTTACTGGTTTATTTATAACCTTTATCTGTATTTGCGCAGCTTGTCTTTTGTACATTGATTACTTGTCAGTGCTTATGTATAGTTTTTCATTGATATTATTCTCTTTGTCCTACTGTGAATGCCTGCAATAAAGTGCATCTCACCGTTGTACATAGTGACCTATACCTACTTTGATAACAAATTTACTTTGAACTTGAACTTAAATTAGCCACGATCGAACGATGGAGCAGACTCAATATGCCAAATGGTTCAATTCTGCTTGTATGTCTATGTCTTGTGCAGACTCCTCCGAGGACTGCCCAATTAGTCCCTTCCCGTTACTTCCCCTCGCCTCAGTCACCCTCGCCAGGTGCAGACTCACCACGAAGTCAATAAAAGAGGAACTGTCTAGTGGCCGCCTGCCAACGAAGGTTCACTTGTTCCGTGACACAACACCATCAATGAACAGGTGGCAGAGACACTCATCTGAAAGGGCGGCTAACTTCTCTACTTACTCCCTCTGAGAAAAGAGAACTCAGCGCCACCATGTCTGTGCAGTGGTACCCTGGACATGGGATCCAAAGGCTGAATTTTATCAAAGGCTCAGCCTAATTAGGACTCACACTCAGTGGGCACTTTATTAGGTACAGGAGTGGAACCAGGCGTGGTCTTATGCTGCGGTAGCCCATCCACTTCAAGGTTCTATGTGTTGTGCACTCAGATACACTCTTCTGCACACCACTGTTGTAACGTGTGGTTACTTGAGTTACTGTCGCCTTCCTGTCAGCTTGAACCAGTCTGGCCATTCTCCTCTGATCACGCTCAATAACAAGGCCTTTTCACCCACACTACTGCCTCTCACTGAATGTTTTTTTGCTTTTCACACCACTCTCTGTAAACTCTAGACCACGGGTCCTTACCATTTTTTTATGCCGTGGACTCCTACCAATAACTGAGGGATCCGTAGACTCCAGGTTGGGAAACCTCTGCTCTAGAGACTGTTGTGTGAGAAAATCCCAGGAGATCAGTAGTTTCTGAGATACTCAAATACTCCGTCTGACACCAAGAATCATTCCACAGTCAAAGTCACTTAGATCACATTTCTTCCCCATTCTGATGTTGATCTGGACAACAACTGAACCTCTTGATCATGTCTGCATGCTTTAATACCTTGAGTTGCTGCCACATGATTGGCTGATTAGAGATTTGAATTAACGAGCAGGTGTACCTCATAAAGTGACCACTGAGTGTACAACAAACAACAGTACCACACAGGAACAGGACTTTCAGAACACCGGCCCTAAATCTCTTCTGCTTATACATGATCAATAATTCACAATTCCTTGCACGAGCCTCTTAAACATCACAGTCTACCCTTTGGAACAGAGATGAGGAAGGAATGTTTTAGCCAGAGGGCAGTGAATCTGTTTGTAAAAGCACTGCTCAGAAGAAGGCAATGGCAAAGCACTTCTGTGTGAAAATTTGCCAAGTACTCTGATGGTCATGGAAAGACTGTGATCGCTCAATGTCATACTCCACAGCACAGTTACTACTCTCTATGTTAAAAAAAACCTGTCCCACACATTTCCTTAAACTTCCCTCCTCTTGCCTTAAATGCACGGTCCTCTATATTTCTATAATGGGTAAAGGATTCTGACCGTCTACCCTAGCCATGCCTCAGTTTTATAAACATACCTCAGCCTCTGATGCTCCAGAGAAAATGTACAGAGGGCGATATTCAATTTGGGTAATTGCATATTTAATTGCTGTATTTAAGTAAGACACAAGAGATTCTGCAGACGCTGGAAATCTTGAGCAACTCATGGAGCGTAACACAGAGGCAGCCTGTTATTTGCCCAAGGCACAAAGCTGTTTGTTGCATTGTGCTCAAAAAAACCCAGTTAACTCTACCAAAGTGAGATCAAAATTAAAATCTGCCTCTTCAACAAGATCTACATCACAGATCAATAAAGTTAACCTACCACCTAAAAAGGCAAGAGCAACAGGTGTTCAGAAAATGCTAATCAAATCTGTAAATTTTCCAAATTTGGAAATGCATTATTGCTCCTTTATCTTGGAGATCTTAGATCAAAATCTTGTAGGTACTTTAAAACAAATAAACAACTCAACTTAGAATCAAATATCCAACTTCATAAGAAGATATATAAGATGATGAGGGGCATTGATCGTGTCGATAGCGTTTCCCCAGGGCTGAAATGGCTAGCACGAGAGGGCATAGTTTTGAGGTGCTTGGAAGCAGGTACAGGGGAGATGTCAGGGATAAGTTTTTTTATGCAGAGAGTGGTGAGTGCATGGAATGGGCTGCCAGTGATGATGGTGGAGGCGGATACGATAAAGTCTTTAAAGAGACTCTTGGATGGGTACATGGAGCTCAGAAAAATAGAGGGCTATGCGTAACCCTAGGTAATTTCTAATGTAAGTACACATTCGGCACAGCATTGTGGGCCAAAGTGCCTGCATTGTGCTGTAGATTTTCTATGTTTCTATTGTATCCATCTCCACAACCATCGCCGGCAGCCCATTCCACGCACTCACCACACTCTGCATTAAAAAAAACTTACCCCTGACATCTCCTCTGCACCTACTTTCAAGCACCTTAAAACTGCGCCCTCTCTTGCTATCCATTTCAGCCCTGGGAAAAAGTCTCTGACTATCCATCATCTTACACACCTCTATCAGGTCACCTCTTATCCTCCGTTGCTCCAAAGAGAAAAGGCCAAATTCACTCAATCTATTCTCGTAAGGCATGCTCCCCAATCCAGGCAGCATCCTTGTAGATCTCCTCTGAACTCTTTCTATAGTTTCCACATCTTTCCTGTAGTGAGGACTAAGCACAGTACTCCAAGTCGGGTCTGACCAGGGCCCTATACAGCTGTAACATTACCTCTCGGCTCTTGAACAATCCCACGGTTGATGAAAGCCAATGCACTATATGCCATCTTAACCACAGCAGCTTTGAGTGTCCTATGGATTCGGACCCCAAGATCCCTCTGATCCTCCACACTGCCGAGTTTTACCATCAATATTATATTCTGCCATCATATTTGACCTACCAGAATGAACCACCTCACACTTATCTGGGTTGAACTCCATCTGCCACTTCTCAGCCCAGTTTTGCATCCTATCAATGACCCGCTGTAACCTTTGACAGCCCTCCACACTATCCACAACACCCCCAACCTTTGAGTCATCAGAAAATTTACTAACCCATCCCTCCACTTCACAATCATTTATAAAAATCATGAAGTTAAAGGGTCCCAGAACAGACCCCTGTGGCACACCACTGGTCACCAAACTCCATGCAGAATAAGACCTGCCTAAAGCCACTCTTTGCCTTCTGTGGGTAAGCCAATTCTGGATCCACAAAGCAAGGTCCCCTTGGATCCCATGCCTCCTTACTTTCTCAATAAGCCTTGCATGGGGTACCTTATCAAATGCCTTGCTAAAATCCAGATACACTACATCTATTGCTCTACTTTCATCAACATATTGAGTCACATCCTCAAAAATTCAATCAGCCTTTGACAAAGCCATGCTGACTATTCCTAATCATATTATGCCTCTCCAAATGTTCATAAATCTTGCCTCTAAAGATCTTTTCCATCAACTTATCAACCACTGAATTAAGACTCACTGGTCTATAATTTCCTGGCCTATCTCTACTCCCTTTCTTGAATAAGGGAACAACTTCTGCAACCTTCCAGTCCTCCGGAACCTCTCCTGTCCCCATTGATGATGCAAAGATCACACAGCAATCTCCTCTCTCCTGGGGTACATCTCGTCCATTCCCAGAGACTTATACAACTTGATGCTTTCTGAAAGCTCCAGCACATCCTCTTTCTTAATGTCTATACGCTCAAGCTTTTCATTCTGCTATAAGTAATCCCTACAATCGCCAAGACCCTTTTCCGTAGTGAATTCTGAAGCAAAGTATTCATTAAGTACCTCAGCTATCTCCTCCAGTTCCATACACACTTTTGCACTGTCACACTTGATTGGTCCTATCCTCTATGTCTTATCCTCTTGCTCTTCACTTACTTAAAGAATGTCTTGGGGTTTTCTTTAATCCTGCTCACCAACGCCTTCTCTCTCAATTTCTGGCTCTCTCAATTTCATTCTTATAATCTTCTAGATCTCTATCATTACCTAGTTTTTTGAACCATTCATAAGCTTTTCTTTCCTTCTTGACTAGATTTACAAGAGCCTTTATACACCAAGGTTCCTGTACCCTACCATCCTTTCCCTGTCTATAGGAACATACCTATGCAAAACGCCACACAAATATCCGCTGAACATTTGCCACATTCCTGTCGTACATTTCCCTGAGAACATCTGTTCCCAATTTACGTTTCCAAGTTCCTGCCTGATAGCCTCATCTTTCCCCTTACACCAATCAAACATTTCCCTAACTTGTCTGCTCCTATCCTTCTCCAATGCTATGGTAAAGGAGATAGAATTGTGATCACTATCTCCAAAATGCTCTTCCACTGAGAGACCTGACACCTGACTAGATTCATTTCCCATTACCAGATCAAGAACAGCCTCTCCTCTTGTAGGCTTATCTATATATTGTGTCAGGAAACCTTCCTGAACACACCTAACAAACTCCACCCCATCTAAACCCCTTGCTCTATGGAGATGCCAATCAATATTTGGGAAATTAAAATCTCCCACCATGACAACCCTGCTCTTATTATACCTCTCCAGAATCTCTCCCTATCTGCTCCTCGATGTCCCTGTTAGTATTTAGTGGTCTATAAAAAAATACACCCAGTAGAGTTATTGACCCTTTCCTGTTTCTAACTTGCACCCACAGAGACTCCGTAGACAATCCCTCCATGACTTCCTCCTTTTCTGCAGCCACGTCACTATCTCTGATCAGCAATGCTATGCCCCCACCTCTTTTGCCTCCCTCCCTGTCCTTTCTGAAACATCTAAAGCCTAAGTAACCATTTCTGCCCCTGAGCCATCCAAGACAACAAAAATGTGATGGTCAAGGGGTTATGAAACACAACAACAATTTTCTGAATTGTTTAAACAAGGGTCATCAGGAGATTTCTTTGAACTTCTTTACAACTCTAGCCTCATCGAGTCTGTTCACTCCTAGCTAATCAGCCACTCCAAACTTCATCATCATCATTATCCACCATGTTGCTAACATGATCTTGATCATGATTGTTTTGGGCAAATTTTTCTTCGGAAGCAGTTTGGGCAGTGACTTTACAAGATGGGTGACCCCAGCCATTATCAATACTCGTCAGAGCTTGTCTGCCTGGTGTCAGTGGTCGCCAAACCAGGACTTGTGATATGCACCAGGTTCTCTTACGACCGTCCACCTCATGGCTTCATGTGACCTTGATTGGGGAAGGGGGCTAAGAAGGTGTCCCCCTCCTCTTGCTCAAGGGTGACCTGCAGGCTAGCGGAGGGAAGGAACGCCTTACACCTCCTTTGGTAGAAACATACCTCCACCCAGCCACCCTCACTCTAAATTTCTTTACATGATTTAATGAAGAGTGTGTCCCAAAAGTTGTTCAGCTTTGGGCAGGCCACGCGTGTGCATGTGAGGGTGAGATGTGTGGTGGTGTGAGTGAACTGGGATCTTGTGACTTGCACCAGCTGCTCATATGACCATCCACCACCTGCTCCCATGGCTCAGGGCCGTCAGAGCATAACTGGAGTCCCCAAAAACAAATCCATTTGAGGCACTTCAGAGCCAAAGTCAGATTCAGTCACCTACTGGAGACACACGAGACTGAACGTGCAGGAACATGCAGAGAGCAATGAGATGCTCGACAAACTCTCCAGGTCGGGCACCTCAGTGGAGGGAAATGGTCAGTTGACAGTTTAGGGTCGAGACCTTTCATATCTGGATTGATCAATCCTGATGCAGGCTATTTGGCCCATCTAGTCCATTCTGGGATCAGAACTCAGAAGGACTCAGCCCAAAACATTCCCTTCCAAAGATGCCGCGTGACCTGCTGAGTCCCTCAGCAATTTGTGTGTGTTGCTCGAGATCTCCAGCATCTGCAGAATCCCCTGCGGAAACATCGACCTTCCACAGACGCCTGTCTCTGCTTCAATCACACACAATCCAGGTGGAAGAGGCACAGAGAAAGGCATTCAGAAAATGCACAGTGGGGTTTCTTTTCAGCTCTACTAAATGACTGAGTAACTGTCATTTCTGAAATTCTGATCCACATCAAACTGTTCTCAATTTTCTTGCGAAAATGTTACACCCCGCTCTGCCTCATCATTTCACTTGCCACCCCATCTGTCCATTCCGTCAGCTCTTGAAGCCCATCTCTATCTTTTTCAGTGTTCACCATTCTTGTCATCTGTGAAAACTGTGCTCGGTACAACCCAGTCACTGATACATTTTAAGAAACTCGGTGGTTCTACGACCAAGCCCTGGGGAACTCCACTGCACACTTCCCTGCACTCTGAAAAACAACCTTTCTCTAATGGCATCTGCTTCCTGTCACTTGGCCAATTTCCCAAACTGACTGAATTGATGCCATTAGCACAGATCTTTGACCATCCTTACAATGTTATTTGAATTGGCAAACACAGGCATCTTCACGGGTAGTTGGTAAGTAGAGTTCAAAGGATTCTAGTAAGAAGGGGTGAACAAAAATATCAAAGTTCAAAGTAAATTTATTATCAAAGTATGCATACCATATACAACCATGTGATTTATTTTTTCGCAGACACAGAGGAAAACAAATAAATACAGTAGAAGCCATGACAAAAGACCAAAGGTCAAAACGGCCCATCGCATCACCAGCACCAGTCTACCAGCCATCAAGGACATATGTATAGAAAGATGCCGGAAAAGGGTCAGTAACATCACTCACCCTGCTCATGGACTGTCTGTCCCACTCCCATCAGGGACGAGGCTACGAAGCATCCGCACCAGGACCACCAGACTCAAAAACAGTTACTTCCCCCACACAGTAAGGCTGATCAACACCTCCACCCACTAACCCACCCACTACTTTATCATTTCCTGTTAGTCACCTTATATACATATGCTCCTGTGCCTGGCATCATTTCATGGAATACAATCAATGGGTCTAAGCTATATTAAAACATGAGATACAGCAGAACCCATGAAAACCACACCTGACAAAGACAGACAAACATCCAGCGTGCGAAAGAAGACACATTGTGCAAATAACAAAAAAGTGCACAGATAATCCAGAGAACATGAGCTGCAAAGGGAGTCTACAGGCTCGGGAGTCAGTCTGTGGAGTCACGCAAATGTGCGTTGTAAAGTTGAATTGAAGGAACACATGGATCATTTCTGCTTCTTATCTACTTACAGAGAGAATTGAATGACTCAGCAATTTTGGGAAACTACTTCCAATGAATTGTAAATAACTAACGTGAATTTAAGATAATCAGCAAGCAAAAGAGGTTAGATTTTCTTATCTTGGAAAGGCTGATTTGGACAAGAAAACTCGTACTAAATCAATGATAGGAAGCTGGATGCAAAACAACAGTCCTGATGAAAGGTCGTGACCTAAAATGTCGACTGTCCATTTCCCTGACCTGATGAGCCCTCCAGCCTTGTCTGTGTTTAAGAAGTAGGGTATATACCTTCCAGCAAAACCAAAACTTTTGTATTGTAATTTTTCAATTACTATGCCAGTATCCGCTCAGTAGTTATTTTATTAGATATCTCTTGTATCTAATAAAGTGGGCACTGGGTGTAGGTTCATGGTCCTCTGCTGCTGTAGCCCATCCACTTCAAGGTTCAACAGGTTGTGTATTAGAGAGGCTCTGCTGCACAGCACTGTAGTAATGCGTGGTTATTTGAATTACTGTCACCTTCCTGTCAGCTCTGGCCATTCTCCTCTGACCCCTCTCATTAACAAGGCATTTTCACCCACAGAGCTGCCACTCAATGGAATTTTTTTGCTTTCCACACCATTCTCCGTAAATTTCAGAGATTGTTGTGTGTGAACATCCCAGGAGATCAGCAGTTTCTGAGATACTCCAACCACCCCATCTGACAATCATTCAACAGTCAGAGTCACTTAGATCACATTTCTTCCTCATTCTGATGTTTGGTCTAAACATCAACTGAACCTCTTGACCATGTCTGCATGCTTTTATGTATTGAGCTGCTGCCAGATGATTGGCTGATTAGATATTTGCATTAACAACAGGTGTACGCAACAAAGTAGCCACTGAGTATATACTTTTCAGCAAAACCAAAATTTAATTTAATTTATTTTATTTTATTTGGAGGTACAGCGCAGAACAGGCCCTTCGAGGTGCACAGTCCAGCATGGGACTATTCTCCATGACCAATTAACCTTCTAGTCGGTACATCTTTGGAATGTGGAAGGAAGGCAGTGCACCTGGAGAAAACGCACACATTTCACGGAGAGGATGCAGAGACTCTTTAGAGGACGCTGGGACTGAACTCCTTCCTTGGATGTAATAGCTTTGTGCTAACCGCTATTTTGTACAGAAACTTTTTGATTAAAATACATATCTATAGTATGGTAGTTGAAATTTAAAAATAGATGTGAAATACTGGAAATCTAAAGTAAAAACACAAGTTACCGGAAATGTTAAGCAGCTCAGTCAGGATCCGTTGAAAGAGGAACAAATAATGTTTCAGACAGAAGATTATTCAGCAGTATCTGTCCACCACCGTGATGAGCTGTTTTTGGCCTGAAATGCGCCAACTCTGTTTCTCTCTCTGCAGATTGAGCCTCACCTGCTAAGTTTTTTCAGCATTTTCTCTTGTTATGTAAAAAGCCTTCAGCCATGCTCCAAGAGCACTTCATTCGAGTTTAACATGGAACACTACAGGCCCTTCAGCCGACAATGTCCTGCCGACCTTCTAACCTCCTCTAAAATCAATCTAATCCTTCCCTCCCACATAGCCCTCCACTTTACTGTTATCCATGCGCCTACCTAAGAGTCTGTTAAACGCCCCTAATATATCTGCCTCTACCACCACCCCCCAGCATCACCACTCTCTGTGTGTGTGAAAAAAATCTACCTCTGACATTCCCCCCCAATACTTTCCTCCAAACACTTTGAAAGTTTTGCTCCCTCGTATTAGCCATTTCTGTCCCGGGATAGTCTCTAGTTATCCACTTGATCTTTTCCACTTACTGTGTACAATTCTGTCAAGTCACCTCTAATGCTCCTGTGATCCAAAGAAAAATACCCCAGGGAGCTGAGAAAGGGAATTCCAGAGGTTAGAATCTCAGCAGCCAGCCATGAAGTAATTAACTTCCAGAATGAACTAGAGACCAGATTGACTGGAGCAGATTTTTTTCATAAGGTTGGAACAGGTCACATAGTTGGAGAGGAAAGGAATGAAAGCAGAGAGAAGAAATAAAAAGGTGTTGATCACCAGGGAGTAGAGTTGCAAGCACAGGAGTGAAGGAGATGGTGTGGAAACACTAAAGCCCATGAACAGAAAAGCCGACAAAAAGTGGAGGATACAGCTTCACAGGGAAAGCCGTCCCCAGCATGAGACACCGGAGCAGAATCAGGCTGTTCGGTCCATCGAGCCTGCTCCACATTGAACACATCTACAAGCAGCCCTGCCACAGGAAAGTAGCATCAAGGACTCACACTATCGGGCAGGAGGTACAGGTCAGGACCCCCATCACCAGGTTCAGGAATAGTTATTACACTCCAACAATCAGGCTCCTGAACCACCTCAACTCTGCTGATTCCCCAACCGGCTCACTTTCAAGAACTTCACAACTCACGTCCGCAGTGTATTTATTTACTTTAAAATTTTTTTATTTGGACAGTTTGTCTTCTTTTGTACATTGGTTATCTGTCAGTCTTTATATAACCATATAACAATTACAGGCCATCTCGGCCCTTCTAGTCCGTGCCGAACACTTACTCTCACCAAGTCCCACCGACCTGCACTCAGCCCATAACCCTCCATTCCTTTCCTGTCCATATACCTATCCAATTTTTTTAAAAAATGACAGTATCGAACCTGCCTCTACTATTTCTACAGGAAGCTCGTTCCACACAGCTACAACTCTCTGAGTAAAGAAGTTCCCCCTCGTGTTACTCCTAAACTTTGCCCCTTAACTCTCAACTCATGCCCTCTTGTTTGAATCTCCCCTGCTCTCAATGGAAAAAGCCTATCCACGTCAACTTTATCTATCCCCCTCATAATTTTAAGTACCTCTATCAAGTCCCCCCTCAACCTTCTATGCTCCAAAGAATAAAGACCTAACTTGTTCAATCTTTCCCTGTAACTTGGCTGCTGAAACCCAGGTAGCATTCCAGTAAATCTCCTCTGTACTCTCTCTATTTTGTTGACATCTTTCCTATAATTCTGTGACCAGAACTGTACACAATACTCCAAATTTGGCCTCACTAATGCCTTGTGCAATTTTAACATTACATCCCAACTTCTGTACTCAATGTTCTGATTTATGTGTAGTTTTTAATCAATTCTATTATATTCCTCCTTTCCATTGTGAAGGCCTGCAAGAAAACGAATCTCAGAGTAGTATATGGTGATATATATGTACTTTGATAATAAATATACTTTGAACTATTAAGTCATACAGCAGATCTAATTAAATTAAGTAGTAATGATAAAAGAAAGTCAAACTCAAGGGACGATCAGGACAAACAAATAGGATTAAAAAAAAAGATCAGACCTGAAACATTATCTTTTGCTTTTCTAATTGTACAGATGCTGTTGACCTGCTGATTTATAACTGCTGTTAAATTTCTTTTGAACGGACCAACACGAATTAAGGATGTGCTGGAGGCAGGCCACAACCGTCACTGCGTATTTCAGCATCAACGAAGCACGTCTTGGTGCTCAGCAAAACACAGAACACAATGAGCAACCAAACAATATTGCAGTACCTCAGATTACTTGTGTTTTATGTATCGATTACTTACATATGAAGTAATCTGTCTGAACAGTTGTACGAGGGGGGGGGGGCGGTGGTGGAAGGTCCATGCAGGGGGTAGACCCTCTGGTGAAGGGGTTTGTCATGTCCATTCCAGGGCAGCTCACTTACCTTTGGTCCCCACCGGACACTCGGCTCGGAGACCTGGGTGGGTGGGTGTGACGGACGGTGACGGGTGAGACCGGGTGGGTGGGTGTGATGGACGGTGACGGGTGAGACCAGGTGGGTGGGTGTGACGGACGGTGACGGGCGAGACCGGGTGGGTGGGTGGGTGTGACGGACGGTGACGGGTGAGACCGGGTGGGTGGGTGGGTGTGACGGACGGTGACGGGTGAGACCGGGTGGGTGGGTGGGTGTGACAGACGGTGACGGGTGAGACCGGGTGGGTGGGTGGGTGGGTGTGACGGACGGTGACGGGTGAGACCGGGTGGGTGGGTGGGTGTGACGGACGGTGACGGGTGAGACCGGGTGGGTGGGTGGGTGTGACGGACGGTGACGGGTGAGACCGGGTGGGTGGGTGTGACGGACGGTGACGGGTGAGACCGGGTGGGTGGGTGTGACAGACGGTGACGGGTGAGACCGGGTGGGTGGGTGGGTGTGATGGACGGTGACGGGTGAGACCGGGTGGGTGGGTGGGTGTGACGGACGGTGACGGGTGAGACCGGGTGGGTGGGTGGGTGTGACGGACGGTGACGGGTGAGACCGGGTGGGTGGGTGGGTGTGACGGACGGTGACGGGTGAGACCGGGTGGGTGGGTGTGATGGACGGTGACGGGCGAGACCGGGTGGGTGGGTGGGTGTGACGGACGGTGACGGGTGAGACCGGGTGGGTGGGTGGGTGTGACGGACGGTGTCGGGTGAGACCGGGTGGGTGGGTGTGACGGACGGTGACGGGTGAGACCGGGTGGGTGGGTGGGTGTGATGGACGGTGACGGGTGAGACCGGGTGGGTGGGTGTGACAGACGGTGACGGGTGAGACCGGGTGGGTGGGTGGGTGTGACGGACGGTGACGGGTGAGACCGGGTGGGTGGGTGTGACGGACGGTGACGGGTGAGACCGGGTGGGTGGGTGGGTGTGATGGACGGTGACGGGTGAGACCGGGTGGGTGGGTGTGACGGACGGTGGCGGGTGAGACCGGGTGGGTGGGTGTGACGGACGGTGCAACAGCGGTCACACCCTGGTAAACCACTTCGTCAGGCGGGCTAAACCAGGTGAGGGTAGCCAGTGGGTCTCATATCCCCAGTGAGATAGGGACGTGCCTGTCCTAGCAGGCGAAGTCAGTGGAGGAGATCAAATGGCCAGGAAAGAGGCTATGCGACACTTTGTGGAGAGCGAAGGGCGTGACAAAGCACAGAAGAAGACCTGATCATCGAGTGTGACCAAGGAAGACCTCAGTTGAGGTGACTACTGGTACCATGCGACTTAGAATTCTGAGGTCGAGGGCGTGGAACTGCCATCGTACAATGGCTTCATCAACTTTAAAAACTTCCCCACGCAGGTCTCCTGTCATTGTTGGATTATGACAGATAGCCAACACAATGTGTCTGAATAGCATGCAAACAAGCCTTTCACTGCATCTTGATACACGTGATGATAATAAACCAGTTACCATTTACCAGACCTCGTCCCCTTTGTGACAGGTGGAATTGGGTCAGGCCAGCCAACAGGGCTCTGGTGATTGTATGGGCCAATCTCCTGTACAGTGGATGCAATGGATTACGGAAACATTGATTAACTCCAACCGTACCATCAACTTTGCATGAATAGACTCATCATTGAGTGGGGACTTGACGCAACACAGGGAAAGGCATCAGGATCCCGCGCAGCCGACAACTCTTTTGCCACCAAAATCCATATCTACCTTGGTATCTGGATTGCGAGAACCATGTCAAAAGCTATAGACTTCCATCAACCAGAGCCTGAGGAAGATCCTGAACATCAGGTGGACTGACAAAGTAACCAACTGTGGGGAAAACACCCAACAGGAATCCACAGAGACACAAATACATCAATGGAAATGGAGGTGTACTGGCCAGGCCTTGAGGAAGCCTGCCAACAACATCATTGAAATGGCAGCCATTGAAATGGAATCCCCAAGGGAAGAGGAAAAAGGAACATCCAAAGAACACGTGAAGGAGAGATGTTAGTCAAGGCCGACACACCTGGCCTACCATCAAGAAACTGGCTCAGAACAGAGGGTGATGAAGACAGAAGGTTATCGATGGCCTGTTCTCCACTGGGAGCTAAGGGCCCAAAAGGAAGACCAATCTCCAGCATTTTCTGTACAGATGACTAAATGTGGCCTTGTTTGTATTTGAAATGCAGCAATGAATTTGCACAGGGCAAGTTCACACACAATCAAATCATAACCATTAAAATCTAGATGTTTGTTAAAGGATGAGTGCACTCATTAAACAACAACTCCATTGTTTCGTTTTGAAAAAATCTGGAAGGTATGTTCTCCCTTTATAGAGCTAACATTTCAGAAAACTCTTCACATGAGCATTCCTCTCCGGTTGGGTGAGATGAGAACTAGAGGTCATAGGTTAACAGAGAACGGTGAAATGTTTAAGGGGGAATCTGAGGGGGTGTTTCTTCACTCAGAGGGTGAAGAACGAGCAGCCTGCAGAAGTGGTGGTTGTGAAGCTAACTGTAATATTTAAGAAAAATCTGGATAGGTACATGGATGAAAGGGGTATGGATGTCTATAGTCTGGGTGCCAGTCAATGAAACCGGGCAGAAAAGCAGGCCAGCACAGACTAGATTAGTAAAGGTGACAAAGCTTATCCAAAACCCTCTTAAATGTTATTGTTATCCCTTTAGAACAGATTTGAGGAGGAATTTCTTTTGCCAGAGAGTGGTGAATCTGTGGAATTCAATGCTACAGATGGCTGTGGAAGTCAAGTCATTGCGTATATTTAAGGCGGAAGTCGATAGGTTCTTGATTAATCAGGGCATCAAAGGTTATGGGGAGAAGGCAGAAGAATGGGGTTGAGAGGGATAATAAATCAGCTATGATGGAATGGCAGAGAGGTTCAGTGGGCTGCATGGCCTAATTCTGCTCCTAAGGCTTATGGATATAAAAGTTTCAAGAATCTCTTTTCACTTCGCAGATCGTGTGTGTGTGTGTGTGTGTGTTTTTAATTGTGCTCCCACCACATCAACACCAAAACAGAAAGATTGCGACATAGCTGACTTTGGTGTGAGACTGGGTTGAGATGGCAAATCTTTAGCAGTGGGACCACAACACAAGGGTGAGAAATGCCGACCCCTTACGGTAACTGGGCCTCCAGTTCCGGGAATACAGCTGCTCAGGGTCAGAACCACGCTAGCTTCCTTGAAAGAAGACAGCAGATGTAACAGCAGTTCACAACTGCTCAGTACTTTGTAATGCACAGGGTGGGGGTGGGGGTGGAGGGGGGGGTCAACGTCCAATCTCAAACTGTGGAGCGGGGTTCTGAGAAGTGTCATTCCGAGAAGCTCCTTCTCCAAACACAAGATGCAGGCATAGGCTGAGGCAGGGAGAAGCCAGCTTGAGAAACCCATCTTCAAATGGAAGTTTCTACTTTATAGAAATACGGCTTTTTCAAATAATGTGCTCAACTGGTGCTGGGGTGGATTAAATTAAACTCCAGGTATTCTCAGTGGCCACCTCTTAGGGCTGGACTATAACCCAGTGTGGTCTCCTGCTCCACTGGGACTATAACCCAGTGTGGTCTCCTGCTCCACTGGGACTATAACCCAGTGTGGTCTCCTGCTCCACTGGCCCATCTGCTTCAAAGTTCAAAGTGTTGAGCATTCAGAGATGCTTTTCTGCACACCACTGTGGTCAGTTGAGTTACTGTCACCTTCCTGCCAGCTTGAACCAGTCCAACCAATCTCCTCTGACCTCTCTCATTAACAAGGCATTTTACTCACAGCAGCCCACGATTGCTGACTGCTTTCTTTTAGCTTTTTGCATAATTCCTGGTAAACTCTAGAGACTGTTGTGCACAAAAACCATCGGAGGTCAGCAGTTTCTGAGATACTCAAACCACCCTGTCTGGCACCAACCAACATTCCACAAAGTCACTTAGATCACATCTCTTCCCCGTTTTGAAACTTGTCTGCAAGCTTTTATACATTGCATTGCTGCCACATGATTGGCTGATTAAATATTTGCATTAATGAGCAGGTGTAGGGGTCTACCGAATAAGGGGGCCGCTGAGTGTATATTGCAATGGTCTATATACTTGGAGTGACATGTTAGATACAAACACAGATGCAAAAACATTGGAACTGAAACATTACTTCTTCCACACGTGCTGTTGACCTGCTGATTTGTAATTGTTGTTCAATGGCTCTTGAATGGACCAGCTACGTGGTTAAACGATGAACTCTCCATCTCTCATTCTGTCTCATCGAGCCCCTTGCTCTTAATTTCTCTGCTCACACTGTACTTTCTCTGTGGCTGCAACACTGCATCCTACTCCATTTCAGGCTCAGATTCATTTTGTCATCACACATGCCGTGAACTGTGTTCACAACTAAAGGAGGTGCTGGGGGCAGCCTGCAAGTGTTGTGACCACACATCCCGGTGCCAACATAGCATGTCCACCATGTTTTCAGAAAACACAAGCAACGACAAAACAACAGCAGCACAACAAAAGCAAAACATCCCCAACCTCTCTCTCTCTCTCACTCACTCACACAAACAGTGCTCTCTCCTTTGTCATACATCCACATTGCTGGTCTTTGAACATGGAGCAGAGGCCTAGATTCTGGCCTGACTTCCAGCTCCCTCACATACCTGTCCCTAAACCCTAATCAGACCTCGAACTCTGTTCTCTGTCCCCAAAACTATCCCAGCAAATCTAAATGAACAACTAGGTCTGAGCCTCTACGAAGATAGCAGCTCAGCACCATCTTGACCAGCAGTTATACATGGTGATATATGCACCTTTAATTCAATGAGACTTCACTTGGGCACCAGCACACAGCAATAACAAGTGTGGTAACTTAATAGTTAAATTAGTGGGATCAAGTTTCCAAAGTGAGGATCATTGCTCCAAAAATAAGAGTGAATTCCACCACAATATTCATACAATGCAAGTCTGAATCAGAATCAGGTTTAATACCATTAGCATATATTGTGAAATTTATTGTCTTTGCAGCAGCAGTACAACGCAAAACATAATAATTAAAAAACTGAATTACAGCACATATACACATACCGTATATTAAATAGTTAAATTAAATAAGCAGTGCAGAAACAGAAACAAAAAAACAGTGAGGTTGTGTTCGTGGGTTCAATGTCCATTCAGAAATCAGATGGCAGAGGGAAATAAGCTGTTCCTGAATTGTTGAGTATGTGCCTTAAGGTTCCTGTATATCGTCCCTGATGGTAGCAATGAGAACAAGGCATGAGCTGGATGATGTGGGTACTTAAATGATGCTCACCTCCTTTTTGAGGCATCTAGACACTAGGCGCTAGACAACCGCAGAACAGTACAGGCCCTTCAGCCCTCGATGTTGTGCCCACCCATATATTCCTTAAAAAAAAGTACTAAGCCCACACTACCCCGTAATCCTCTGTTTTTCTTTCACCCATGTGCCTGTCCAAGAGGCTCTTAAATACCCCTAATCTTTTAACCTCCCTGGCAAGTCATTCCAGGCACTCACAATCCTCTGTGTAAAAAACTTACCCCTGATGTCTCCCATTCCATGAAATTCTGGATGGTACAGAGGCTAGTGCCCATGATGAATACAAGTAACTAAATAAACCTGACATAACGCACTAAACTGGTGAAATGAAAATGAGTGGAAGACCAGCTCCTATTCCATCTGGGCACTCTCCAACTGGTGATGTGTTTCTGTCTCCACAGTGCACTAGTAACGGTATTAATACATGGCAATTATAAAACTGCATTGCTATAGCCTGATCAACTTTGTGTGAACAATTCCAGAGCTATCAGTCTGCCTGACACTGTATTCATTCACAGGATATCTCATCACTATGATTTACAGACTGTGCAAATTCTTAGATACATACACACATATATATATATATATATAGTAGGGCGCCTAAGACTTTTGCACAGTACTGCAGTAATTTTATGTATTGCACTATACTGCTGCCGCAAAAAAAAACAAATTTCATGACATTAAGTGAGTGATGATAAACCTGATTCTGATATGGGTCTCCATTGTGGACTCGAGAACGGGAAGGGGGCAGGGAGAGGGGTGTCATGGTTGGGAAAAGGGGAAGAGAAATGGGAGGGAGTGGGAAGCAGCAGAGAGACATTCTCTAATGATCAACAAAACAATTGCTTGCAATCAAATGACCTTGCCTGGTGTCTCAGGGTGTCTGCACCCATGCCACCTCCCCACCCCTGGAACCCTTTCTCTGCTACCTGTCCCACACCCTTCCCGCGGCACTCCACCCTCACCATTCTCAGCACCTTCTGCTCCCACCATATTTACAAATTCACTTTCTGCACCATGTTCACAAATACAGTACCGTGCAAAGGTCTTAGCCGCCTTAGCTCTGTACACTGTATGTGCCAAAGACTCCAACTCAATTTGATTGAACAAGGCAGGGTCAACTGCTGCTGGGCATCTGGACTCACACACAGGCTGGACTAAACGTGAGGGGTAGGTTTCTCCACCCCCCCCCCCCACCCAGAAACAAGGCCAGGGATGATTTTTACAACAATGCAATACTTTCATGCCTTTCATTCCATTATACCATAGAACAGCACAACACAGCACAGGCCCTTTGACCCTTTAACCTACTCCAAGATCAATCTTCCCTCCCACATAGCCAAGCAAGCAAGCAAGTTTATTTGTACAGCACTTTTCAAACACAAGGCAGTTCAAAGTGTTTTACGTAGAACAAGATCTAAAAAAATCAAACATCAAATTTCAGACATTGCATAAGAGAAGAAAATCACGCAAAAATAGATATGATAAATAGAAGTTACAGTGCAGGAACTTCTAATTAAAAGCTTCAGCGAAAAGTTTCAAGCATCAATTTAAAAGAGTTTAAAGTTGGGTGCAGAGAGCAGATCCTCTGGAAGTTTATTCCAGATATGTGGAGCATGGTAACTAAAAGCTGCTTCACCATGGTTAGTTTTGACCCTGGGGACGGTAAGCAGACCTTCCCCCATACGACCCGAGAGCTAAGGAAGGTTCATAGGAAGCCAAGGTATTTAAAGTCACTGATCCCTTATTTAAGGCTGGCTCTTGGACTGCAGACTTCCCCCAGTAGTCAAAGGTCAGCACTCTGATTTTACTGACATTGAGTGAGAGGTTTTTGCTGAGGCACCACACCACCTGATTTGTCACCACCTCGGATTCTACCGATAGTGGTGTCATCGGCAAACTTAAATACGGCACTGGAGTTGTGCTTAGCCTCGGAATCATAATTATAAAGTGAGCAGAGCAGGGGGCGAAGCCTCATGGTGCGCCTGTGCCGATGGGGATTGTTACCAGTTTGAACTGACTGGGATTTGCAAGTGAGGACATCCAGGATCCAATTGAACAAGGAGGCCCTCCCAACTAAATTAAATTTGAAGTTTACACAATCCTGCGACATTTTAATGACTTGAATCTGAATTTGCCAACTACCATGTTGGGATAACTACTCATTTTCAAAGTAAATTTATTATCTAAGTACCTATATGATATCATAGTCTGCCTTGAAATTCATTTTCTTGCAGGCATTTACAGGAAAAAAGTATAATAGAATTTACAAAAGAAAAACTAAGCACAAGTAGACAAAGATTGACAAACATCCAAAGTGCAAAAGTAGACAAACTATGCAAATAATATCGAGAACTTGAGTGTACAGAGCCCTTGAAAGTGAGTCGTTCCTGTCCCTGGATCAATGGTCCAGGTTGGAGCTACCAGCAAGTCATCACGACGTCAGCACTTCCCTAAATGCCTTCTGAAATAAGTCATCAAGCTTCCAGAATTAGGGACAATATAGGGCAGACAATAAACACACCAGATAACTGCAACATCTACATGTCAAATTGAGCAAAACAAATTGTGCAAGACTACAAAGTTCACAATGTTTGATCATCAAGGAACTTAGAAAAAGCTTCAGATCATTGCTGCTATTTTCTAATTTTCTTTATCGGTGCCCTAAATGAATTTTTCTTCCTAAAACAAAAACAATTAGACTTGTGCCCAACATAATCATTTACAGGTAACTCACCAAGGGTACAGTCGGCAATGGTTGCTCAGAACATTGAAACCAAGTGTGCCCCTGGGCCAGCTTAGGCTGATTGCTCAATGCAGCACGTGGTGTAGCTGTTAGTGTAACGCTTTACAGTGCTAGAGATCGGAAGATCAGAGTTCAGTTTCTGCTGCTGTCTGGAAGGAATTCACACATTCTCCTCTGGATGTTCCAGTTTCCTCCCACATTCCATAGACCTACGGGTTAGGGTTAGTAAGCTGTGGGCTCGCCGTGTTGTCGCCAGAAGCACGGTGACAGTTGTAGACTGCCCCCAGTACATCCTCAGACTGTGTTGGTCACTGACACAAATGACGCACTTCACTCTTTCGATGCACGTGTGACAAACAAAGGTAATCTATAATCTTTAAAAATTGTTGTGTGCTTTTTACAGCTGTGTAAAAATTCCTCAGACTTCCTTGTTATTCAAAAGTGTTTACGTGGACTTTGAAACAGAGAAAAGTTAAGACAAAGTGAAGCAGGCTCAAAGTCCGATTTGTAAACTCGTTTACAGAAACCTGCTCAAAACCAATCACTAAACTGGTGAATTAAACTGGTAAATTGGTTTATTATTATCACACGCACAGAGGTACAGTGAAAAGCTTGCCTTGCCTTCTGCCTACACAGATAATTCAGTACAACAATGCACTGAGGTAGTACAAGGTGAACAATAAAAGAGTACAGAATAAACTGTTACATTTAGCGAGAAAGCGCAGTGCAGGTAGACAGTGAGGTGTAAGGTCACACTGAGGTACAGTACTGTTCAAAGGTCTCAGACTCATTATATATATATAGATATAGATAGATAAAGAGAGAGAGAGAGAGAGAGAGAGAGAGAGAGAGAGTGCGCGCGTGCTTGGGTGCCTATATGTAGTAATTTAATGTATTGCACTGTACTGCTGCCACAATAAAAAACATCATGACATATGTGAGTGATGATAAACCTGATTCTGATTTGGGTCTCTATTGTGGACTGAGAGTGGGAAGGGGGCAGAGAGAGGGGAATCATGGTTGGGAAAAGGGGAAGAGAAAGGGGAGGGAGCGGGTGGCAGATGGAGTTTAATGCTGATAAGTGTGAGGTGCTACATTTTAGTAGGACTAATCAAAATAGGACATACATGGTAAATGGTAGGGCATTGAAGAATGCAGTAGAACAGAGTGATCTAGGAATAATGATGCATAGTTCCCTGAAGGTGGAATCTCATGTGGATAGGGTGGTGAAGAAAGCTTTTGGTATGCTGGCCTTTATAAATCAGAGCATTGAGTATAGGAGTTGGGATGTAATGTTAAAATTGTACAATGTATTGGTGAGGCCAAATTTGGAGTATTGTGTACAGTTCTGGTCACCGAATTATAGGAAAGATGTCAACAAAATAGAGAGAGAACAGAGGAGATTTACTGGAATGTTACCTGGGCTTCAGCACCTAAGTTACAGAGAAAGGTTGAACAAGTTAGGTCTTTATTCTTTGGAGCGTAGAAGGTTGAGGAGGAACTTGAAGAAGGTATTTAAAATTCTGAGGGGGATAGATAGAGTTGACTCTTTCCATTGAGAGTGTGGAGATTCAAACAAGAGGACATGAGTTGAGAGTTAAGGGGCAAAGTTTAGGAGTAACATGAGGGGGAACTTCTTTACTCAGAGAGTGGTAGCTGTGTGGAACGAGCTTACAGTAGAAGTGGTAGAGGCAGGTTCGATATTGTCATTTAAAAAAAAATTGGATAGGTATATGGACAGGAAAGGAATGGAGGGTTATGGGCTGAGTGCAGGTTGGTGGGACTAGGTGAGAGTGAGCGTTCAGCACAGACTAGAAGGGCCGAGATGGCCTGTTTCCATGCTGTAATTGTTATATGGTTATATATGGAAAGCACCAGGGAAACATTCTGTAATGATCAATAAATCAATTGTTTGGAATCAAATGGCTTTGCCTGGTATCTCAGGGTTGGATGTGTCAACCCCTGTCCCACACCTTTGCTATTCCCAACATCCGTTGCTCCAATCAGATTTACAAACTCACTCTCCGCTCCATGTTGACAAATACAGTCCTGTGCAAAAGACTTAGACACCCTAGCCATATATATGTGCCTAAGACTTTTGCACAGCACTGTGGATTGTGAGGTCAAAAGTCCATCTCATTATGTTAGGAAACCATTAAATAATCTTTTGGGATAGAAGCTGGCTTTCAGCCTAGCCGAAAATGCTTTTAGGCTTTTGTATCTTCTGCCAAATGGAAGAAGAGTGGACAGAGAATGGCCAGGGTGGGTGGCGTCTTTGATTGTGCCGCCTGTTTTACAGAGGCATTGAGAAGCGTAGACAGAGTCCAGAGAAGGGAGGCTGGTTTCCGTGATGGACAGGGCTGCGTCCACAACTCTACTGGTTCTTGCAGTCACGGATGGTGCAGAGGCCGTACCATGTCGAATGTGACGTTTTCTATGAGGCATCAACTCAAAATCGGCGAGCTTTCCTTGTAATTAGCTCACGTACCGACTCCAACTTGATGTGAGTAGCAAGATAAATTTCTCTCTCACCTGAAACTCTGGCAGCAAATGTTACATTTACACCAAGTATAACGTGAAATACAATGATGGGTGAACAAAAAATTGAGGATGCTGCAACAACAGAAAACCTTTCAACTGCCATCGGTACAGAGAGTAACAGACTTCTGTGTCAATGGTCTTTCATCCGGACTATAAAAAAGCTTGCAGAACAACAGGGAGGTCAGGGTATAGTGACAGTGCCTCCACTTCCTTACCAAGTTTACGCAGAGTCATCCTGTCAACTTTTTGATAGATGCAGAGTGGAGACAGATGCTGACTGGCTGTATGGCGGCCCGGTATGGAATCAACGATGCCTGAGAATGCAAAAGCCAACAAGATGTGGTGGACACAACTCGGTCCATCACAGGAAAATCCCTTTCACCACTGAGTCCACTTCCAAGGAGCACTGCCGCAAGAAAGCAGTACCCATCAGCAAGGACCCCCACCATCCAGGCCACGCTGCCTTCTTGCTGTTGCCATTGGGAGGGAGGCGCAGAAACCTTAGGTCCCACACAACCAGGTTCAGGAACAGTTATTAACCTTCGATAAACAGCGTGGACAACTTCACTCACCTCAAGTTTGAGCTGATTGTACAACCTACAGACCCACTTTCAAGGACTCTGCAGCTCCGGTTCTCAGTTTTATCTATTTATTTCAAAGATATGGGGCTCCCCAGTAGCATAGCAATGAGCACAACACTGTTACAGCTCAGTACATCAGAGTTCGGAGTTCAACTCTGATATCCTCTGCAAGAAAGTTTACATGCTCCTTCCCATGTGTACATGTGTTCCCTCTGGGCGCTCCAGTTTCCTCCTACAGTCCAAAGCTGCACCAATTAGTAGGTTAATTTGTCATTGTAAATTGTCCCATTATTAGCTAGGGTCACTGCATATGGTCTCTCCTACACCACTGCGTCCGTAGCAACACCTTCGCGTCGGTGACCCCCGTTTCCACCGAGCTTGACCGAGTGTCCGGTGGTATAACTGGATGGGTAGGCTGGGCCTGTTAGCCTTGTTGGCAGCCAGCCTAAGAGAAGGACAACTCTGACTCCAAACCCGGGCAGGTGGGGCTCGTCAGCCTCATCAGGCCATCCACCTGGAAGGGCTCTCCAGCGTAACTCCTACGACCCGAGGACCTCGCTGTCACCACCCCAGCTTGCTAAGCTATGCCACATGAACCCTGGGTGTACTGCGCACACTGCACTCCATCTTAAATAAAAACCATTGCGCAGGCCGAAGGACACGCCCAGGTCTACGACTATCCTCCCTGACAGCCGCTGCGGACAGGTCTGTCCGTTCTGTATCTGCCTCATCAGCCACCTGCGAGCCTGCAGCAGACGTGGGCAGCCCCCTTCCTAAATCTTTACTTGTGAAGCCAAGCCATGATGATGATGAGGCTAGGGTTAAATAGGGTTGTGGGGTAGCACAGCTCAAAGGGTCGAAAGGACCCGTTCTGCACCGTATCTCTAAAATAAATAAAAACATTGTATAGAAACATAGAAAACCTACAGCATGATACAGGCCCTTCGGCCCACAAAGCTGTGCTGAACATGTCCCTGCCTTAGAACTACCTAGGCTTTACCCACAGCCCTCTATTTTTCTAAGTTCCATGTAGCCATCCAGGAATCTCTTAAAAGACCCTATCGTATCCACCTCCAACAACACCGCCGGCAGCCCATTCCACACACTCACCATTCTCTGCGTAAAAAAACTTACCCTTATCCTCTGTACCTACTTCCATGCACCTTAAAACTATGCCCTCTTGCGCTAGCCCTGGGGAAAAGCCTCTGACTATCCACACGATCAATGCCCCTCAATATCTTGTACACTTCTATCAAGTCACCTCTCATCCTCCATCGCTCCAAGAAGAAAAGGCCGAGTTCACTCAACCTGTTCTCAAAAGGCATGCTCCCCAATCCAGGCAACATCCTTGTAAATCTCCTCTGCACCCTTTCTATGGTTTCTACGTCCTTCCTATAGTGAGGTGACCAGAATTGAGCACAGTGGTGTCTGACCAGGGTCCTATATATTTTGTATTTGCAGTTTGTTTCCTTTTGCACATTGGTTGTCAGTCTGTGTGTGTAGTTTTTCATTGATTCTACTGTATTTCCTTGTTTCACTGTGAATACCAGCAAGATAATGAATCTCAGGGTAGCATTTAGTGACACATACACTTTGATGGTCAATTTACTTTGAACTTCGAACATTCAATTTAGCTGTTTACTTCTCTCTAAAATAGAGGGCTGTGGGTAAAGCCTAGGTAGTTCTAAGACAGGGACATGTTCAGCACAGCTTTGTGGGCCGAAGGGCCTGTATTTACTTCTCTCTAAGCTACCTCCTCTACACCAGGAAGAACAGTGACTAATTTTGGTTCCTTCTTTAGTATCGCTGCACCAGTGGTTTAGAGATTTTGGCATTTTTTTGTTTATATTGAATAAAAAGAGAGCTTGTTTCAAATCTGCATCGTTGCAAACTTCAATGGTGATGTGCCTGCCTGTGTCCAGACGACCACATCCCGAATCTGCCTTCAGTTATACATAACTCATCATTTCCTTGAGTAAAACTAGTAAAACAACTTCTCTTCCATTACCGACATAAAAGGAACTAAACACTTCTCAGAAAAATATTTGGTCATTTCAAATCTTGCATTTTTTTTTTGCCATTCCATCAAATAGAGAGTGTGGAGGGCGGAGATACATCTCCACCAAAGGAGATGCGCTCCTTCCCTTCACCAGCCTGCAGGTCACCCTTGGGCAATGTGTAGTCCCTGCTTAGCCTCTGATCAGGGTTATGTGAAGCACAGGAGAAGATGGTGGTTGGTCATGTGAGGAGTTGGTGCATATCGCAAGCCCTGGTTATGCGACCACTGACCCCAGGCAGACACTCTTTGCAGAGTATTGATAATGTGTGGGGTCACCCATCTTGTAAAGACACTGCCCAGAAGAAGGAACTATTAGGCCAGTGGCCAAGAACAATCATAGTCATGGAAAGACCATGTTCACCTACATCGTACGACACCGTTAGTAACGAACAATGAACTCCAAATTATTTACCTTCAGAACTCCACATTTGTACATCTAGGTCCATGCATCCAACTGCCTCCAAACACTGTTCTGACCTTGCAATCAAGGCCTTGCTAGGAGTAGTCACTTGCACTTTGATGCTTTGTTTGGATGTGGGTACCACCCACAAACATCACAACTTATTGACCATCTTTAAATGCTCTCGAGGAGATGACGGTATGTACATCATGTTAGATCATCTGTGGTTCTTCTGGAGGAGGTCCCCCCAGAACTGCTGGGGAGCAAGTTCCAGGATTTAAACCTGGTATTGATCGAGGGATGGTCCTCGAGTTCAATATCAGAACCTCAAAGACTCAAAGTACATTTATTATCAAAGTATGTATGCAATATACAACCCTGAGATTTGTCTCCCCACAGACAGCCACGAAACAAAGAAAACCATGGAACCTGTTGAAAGGAAAACATCAATCCCCCCCCACTTGCAAAAAACCCCCAAATCACACAAATGGAAAGATGAAAAAGACACAGAATATAAAGCGCAAAATATGTGTCCAGGCATATTCAGTTCAATCCAATGTAGCTTGGTGTTGTTCATTATCTGCAGGCCGTCCTGATCAAAATCACCCAAAATAGCAACTCAAAAGAAAGCAGCATAACTTCCAATGCACAATCCACGTGTCCAGTGTCGATTAAACCTTGCTCAAGACCAGGACTCCAGCGGGAGAGAGATCACTGAAACACAGGGACCTTTCCCCAGGAGCAGCAAGCGAAAGGCTGGTGGATGGCACTGAGCACTCTCTCGCACTCCGCGCACACCTCAATGATTTCAATCTTCCTCAACGCTATAACCGACAAGGCCAGCAAGAAATGGAGTTGATCATGGGCTCGCACCCTGTCTCCAGGCTACTTGGCCTCAAGGCCATACATTTCACTCAAGGTCTCAAAGAACCCTCTTGGAGACAGCAAAGTGCCAGACTGCTCAATCGGCCTGAAAACAAACCACCAACACGTAGATCACAGGCTCCATTAGTACATTTCAAGACCTGATGAAAGGTCTCAACCGAAACACTGATGGCTTATTCCTCTCTGTAGATTGGCCTTACCTGCTGAGTTACAACAGCATTTTATTTATTTATTTAGAGAGATGGTATGAAACAGGCCCTTCCAATGAGGTGCTGCTCAGCAAACCACCTATTTAACCCTCCCCTAATCATAGGATAACTTACAATGACCAATTAACCTGTCAAGTGGTACGTCTTGGGACTGTGGGAGGAAACTACACGGCCAGTGTGTGTTTCTGTGTGTGAGTGTGTGTGCGTGTGAGTGTGTGTTTCTGTGTGTGAGTGTGTGTGTGTGTGAGTGTGTATGAGTGTGTGTGCGTGCTTCTCTGGATTTCTGGCATCTGCAGAATCTCTGGTGTTGGTGACGTTCACATGCCGGAGTTGGTGATGGGAAGTTCGGGGGTTCAAGTTAAAGTTCAGTTCACAAGATCCCAAACTTAAAAAAAAATAGGCTCAGGGAGACCCATCACTGTGACCAGAACTACTGATGACCACAGGGTGAAGAGGTACTGGAAAATATCACTCTGTGCTCTTCCAGTCTGAAAGCTCAGTAACCTCTGCGAGGTTGTTATTGGGGGACCTTTTCAAGTTCAAGTTTATTGTCATTCAACCATATACATGTATACAGCTAAATGAAACAATGTTCCTCGGGGACCAAGGTGCAAAACACAGTACCAATACTGTACTGTACAAAAGTCTTAGGTGCATACAATATTATAGCTAGGGTGCCTAAGACTTTTGCACAGCACTGTACTGCTACCTCCAAAAAACAACAAATTTCTTGATGTGTGAGTGATGGTAAACCTGATTCTGATGTGGGTCTCCATTGTGGACTGAGAGTGGCAAGAGGGCAGGGAGAGGGGAATCATACTTAGGGAAAGGGGGAAGGGAGCAGGAAGCACCAGAGAGACATTCTGAAATGGTCAATAAACCAATTGTTTGGAATCAAATGACCCTGCCTGGTGTATGAGAGCTGGGTGTGTCTGCACCCGTACCACCCCCCACCTTGGCACTCTGCCACCCGTCCCACACCCCTCCCACAGCACTCCACCCTCACCATTCCCAACATCCTTTGTTCCTGCCAGGTTTACAAACTCACTCTCCGTTCCATGTTGAGCTATGGACCCTATTATGTCTAAGACTTTGGCATAATACTGTAGTCACACACAGCCCACATAGTTAAGACCCAACACAAAAATAATATTAGCAGTCATATTAATGAGTGACATGGGCTGAAGATTGACAGGCCGACATAAAGTGCAAGGAGCATGTTTGGGTGAGACAGCATAATGTCACTGACACTATCATAATAAAACAAGCAGTCGCATAAATTTGTGAAACAGCAGCAATAAAAGATGAAAAGTGACCAGATGATGTATAAGTAATGTTTATAGTTCATTATTTGTTAGAAAGCTAAATGAGAAAGGCTCAAGAATTCCTTTGCACTGTTGGGGTGAAGAAGCCCAATGGGAAGAGTGTCCTGGTGAGCTAGACTTCACTGTCTCTCTTCACTAGGCACATGAGAGGATAGACATATTTATTGCAGAATTCCAGCCATTCTTCCTAATTTCGGGCAATCTCCTGGGAATTAGAAAGCATGGTGGCATAGTGGTTAGCGTAACACTTCACAGCACCAGCTGTACAATTGGGGTCCGATTCCCACCGCTGTCTGTAAGGAGTTTGTACGTTCTCCCTGTGACCGCTTGGGTTTCCTCTGGGTGCTCTGGTTTCCTCCCACAGTCCAAGGACATACCGGTTCAGGTTCAAAACTTGTGGGTGTTACATTTTGCAACTTTGCACATTAAACTAATTCAAAGGAAGACACTAAATTCCAAAATGCGAGTCTAACTTTGTGTTTTAGTTTAAGCCAGTGCGCTCGTATCACGTGGTAGTGTCATGACGTATGAAACACACATACTTTTACAGCACATCTCTGGGCTGCGCAAAAGCAAGCATTTCGCTGTATTCTGCAATGTATATGTGACAAATAAAGCTAATCTTTCATCTTTACCTTCTGATTAGGGCCCACTGAATCTCTGCAATCTGTTTGCTTGACCGAGCTCTCCACTTCCTTTTCCTCCTCCTCCTCCTGCAGCTCTGCCCTGAGTTGTCCTCCTATGGTCCTCCCCTCTTGTTGTCCTGTTTATTCCTGACCCAGTACTGACATGGCACCTTCTCCAGTGCATTCCAACAACCTGAAGTTCAAGTTTACTGTCATTCAACCACACACATATATAGAGCTAACCAAAAAATTATTCCTCTGGGGCCCAGGTGCAAAACATAGCACATGTAGTTACGATCCAGCACAGATGGTCACAAAATAATATTAGCACAAGTCCCTGAGTGGCATGGTCTGAAGATTGACAAGTTGTCATGAAGTGCAAGGAGCATGTTTATGTAAAATAGTATAATCTGACTGGCACTATTAAAATAAAACAATTAAGCCTTTCAATAGTTATGCAAATTGGTTCATAATTAGAATTAATAATATTTACAAAGCAAACAAGATCACATTGAATGAGTACTAATAAGCCAGGAATAGTGTTTTCTTAAGAGATGAGGTAGGGTAGGCTGACTTCTCTTCCAACAAGTTACCGTCGCCTTAACATCTGAGCACCAAAGGGCAGTTTGCAACACTCCACTAGTTACAAAGCAACTGCATTCTCTCCTTAACTCACTGCCTCACAACTTTTGTGGTTTCACTTGCACGCAAATTAGGTGTAGTATGGCTGTTGCCATCCAAAATCAACAGGACAATTTGTCTAAAGTTCATCCATTTTAAGGGTAATTTAGTTCACAGAATATTACAGCACGGCGCAGGCCCTACGGCCCATGATCTTGTGTCGATCTTTTACCCTACTCTAAGATCAATCTAACCCTTTCCTTCTACATAGTCCACCATTTTTCTATCATACGTGTGCCTATCTAAGAGCTTCTTAAATATCCCTATGTATCTGCTTTTACCACCACCACTGGCAGAACGATCCACACTCCCACCATTCTCTGTGTGAAAAAACATACCTCTGATATCTACCTGTACCTTCCTCTGTTCACCTTAAAATTATTCACCCTCATACTAGCCATTTCCACCCTGGGAAATAGTCTCTGACTATCTACTCTATGCTTCTTACTATCTTGTACAATTCGATCAAGTCACCTTCCTCCTCCTTCGCTCCAGAGAGTAAAGTCCCAGCTCTCTCAAACTATTCTCATAAGAATTCTCATTCCCATTCTCATAGTTTAGGCAGCATCCTGGTAAATCTCCTCTACCCACTCTCTAAAGCTCCCACATCCTTCCTATAATGAGATGGAACACCGTATTCCAAGTGTGGTCTAACCAGTGTTTTATAGAGCTGCAACATTACCTCACAGCTCTTGAACTCAATCCCCTGACTAAGAAAGGCCAACCCAACATATGTCTTCTTAGCCACCCTATCAACTTGCATGGCAACTTTGCGAGATCTATGGATGTGGACCCCAAGGTCCCTCTGTTCCTCCACACTGCTAAGAATCCTACCATTAACCCTGTATTCTGGCTTTAAGTTTGATCTTCCAAGGTGTACCACTTCACACAACCTATTCTCATAAGGCATGCTCTCCAGTCCAGCCAGCATCCTGCTAAATCTCCTCTGCACCCTCTCGAAAGCTTCCACATCCTTCCTATAATGAGGCGACCAGAACTGATCATAATATCCCAGGTGTAGCCTAACCTCTGCAAGCCAGACATGTCGTACCAAGTATTCTGCTATGTTTTGTTTCTCTAAAACATAAAAATAATTTAAAGTAAAACAAAGGAGCCGAGAATGCAAGTCTAACTTTGCTTTTCCACATTAAGCGAAGCGTGCACGTATCCTATGGCAGCATCATAATGTATGCAATTCACTTACTTTTACACGTAACCTGTAATGAATTATTTTAATAGGCAAGAATCCTCAATGAAACCATATATTTATAATACTACTGAAATATTAAATACACAACACATTCCTCCAACCACTTTAAAACAAACAACTTCCAGACAAATTGTACCACAGCATGTAGTTACGAAATCACTTGAGAGAGCAATAATATCACTGTATCTCGCAACAAATGGACAGGACTTCGTAGAAGGAGTGTAAGCTTTCTTGTAGACTAATGACATACTGAATCCACAATCAATGTTGTCCTTTGTTTCCAATCAAGGTCAAAGGAATTACAATCTGATAGGACTGATTTATTTTTTAAACTTTCTTGGATTGGTCTGGTTCCCAAAAACACAATCAACAAGCAAAGTACTGAAACATGACGCACACAAGATGCCGGAGATCTACTTTTACTTTAACCCACGACCTCTAGTTCTAGTCTCACCCAACCTCAATGGGAAAATCCTGTTTGTATTTACCCTAGCTATACCACTCAATATGTTTATACCTCTATCGAATCTCTCCTCATTTTCCTATGCTCCATGGGAAAAAAACTCCTAAATGATGCCTTTCCTATGGGTAGCGAGCAGAACTGCACACAGTACTCCAAATTAGGCCTCACCAATGTCTTATACAACTTCAACATAACATCCCAACTCCTGTACTCAATACTTTGATTTATGAAGACCAATGTACCAAAAAGCTTCTAGAAAACCCTATCTAACTGTGACGCAACTTTCAAGAAATTATGGAGTGGCATTCTCAGATCCCCCTATTCTACAGCACTTCACCGTGCCCTACCACTCACCGTTCCCTTCCACACACCGTTCCCTTCCACTCACCATTCCCTTCCACTCACCGTTCCCTACCACTCACCGTTCCCTTCCACTCACCGTTCCCTTCCACTCACCGTTCCCTTCCACTCACCGTTCCCTTCCACTCACCGTTCCCTTCCACTCACAGTGCCCTTCCACTCACCGTTCCCTTCCACTCACCGTTCCCTTCCACTCACCGTTCCCTTCCACTCACCGTTCCCTTCCACTCACCGTTCCCTTCCACTCACAGTGCCCTACCACTCACCGTTCCCTACCACTCACCGTTCCCTACCACTCACCGTTCCCTACCACTCACAGTGCCCTACCACTCACCGTTCCCTACCACTCACCGTTCCCTACCACTCACCGTTCCCTACCACTCACAGTGCCCTACCACTCACCGTTCCCTACCACTCACCGTTCCCTTCCACTCACCGTTCCCTTCCACTCACCGTTCCCTTCCACTCACCGTTCCCTACCACTCACCGTTCCCTTCCACTCACCGTTCCCTACCACTCACCGTTCCCTACCACTCACCGTTCCCTACCACTCACCGTTCCCTTCCACTCACCGTGCCCTTCCACTCACCGTTCCCTACCACTCACCGTTCCCTTCCACTCACCGTTCCCTACCACTCACCGTTCCCTTCCACTCACCGTTCCCTACCACTCACCGTTCCCTTCCACTCACCGTTCCCTTCCACTCACCGTTCCCTACCACTCACCGTTCCCTTCCACTCACCGTTCCCTTCCACTCACCGTTCCCTTCCACTCACAGTGCCCTACCACTCACCGTTCCCTACCACTCACCGTTCCCTACCACTCACCGTTCCCTTCCACTCACCGTTCCCTTCCACTCACCGTTCCCTACCACTCACCGTTCCCTACCACTCACCGTTCCCTACCACTCACCGTTCCCTACCACTCACCGTTCCCTACCACTCACCGTTCCCTACCACTCACCGTTCCCTACCACTCACCGTGCCCTACCACTCACCGTGCATGCCCACGAAACAGATCAAAGGTTGGGAGTGTGGAAAATCAAACTTGTAAAGCACCCACATGTAAGGTCCGAGCTGGGGCTTGAGTCTTTAGTACCTGCTATACTGAAGCCTGGGTCATGCAGTCAAACTGTCCGGTGCTGTGCAGCACTCATGGACACTATTTTCAAATGTCTTTGATCATTGCTGTCACGCAGAAAGGAAGTATCAAGAATACAAGGAGGTTGTATGGCCCGCTCTTCCAGTGCATCTGACTGAGAGGGTATATATAACACTGAAAGCACAGGACTCCAACTTCATATAACAACAAGTGATTAAAGGGCAGCTGACCATATCTCTGTAAACAGTTTCAAATGTGAGAAGCTACTTAGCTACACTTGCTTGAATTGATAGAAGAAACACTTTTAAATTACGATGAATTGAATTTAAAAGATGGAGACTGCACAGGATGGAACTCTGAGAGACAATTTGCTGGAGGAACTCAGCGGGTCATACAACATCTGTGGCGATAACTAGACAGTCAACATTCCAGGTCAAGACCCTTCATCTGGACTGGAAGTCTACATGAAGGCTCCAGATGAGAAGGTCTTGATCTGAAGCATCGACTGTCCATTTCCCTCCCACAGACTTGTCGAGTTCCTCAAATGGTTTGATTTTTGCTCCAGATTCCAACATCTGCAGTTTCTTGTGTCTCTAGTCTAGTGGTCGCCAACCCGTCGATCTTTGAGACTTCCCCAGCAGATCCCGAAAAAAAAAATCAAAAATAAATACACAAATACTGTTGAGAGATTGTTTCCGGGTCGGGGGGTTTTAGTTCCTTTCTTTCTGCCCAGTGTGCATGTGTGTAGCTCCCCGCACTACTACATGAATTATTGTTGAATTCATACAAACAAGCTGGATGAATTCAGCAGGTCGGGCAGCATCCATTGAAGTGAGCAGTCAACCTGCTGACTGCTGAGTTCCTCCAGCTTGTTTGTACGTGTTGATTTGACCACAGCATCTGCAGTGTACTTTGAGTTTACACAGTGTAATTCAGTGGTCCCCAACCACCGGGCCGCGAGGAAACAATATGAGTCAGTTGCACCTTTTCTCATTCCCTGTCTCGCCCACTGTTGAACTTGAACGCACGCGAGGTCATCAGTCACCTAAACGCGGTGACACCCTTGCGCCAGGGATCACTGGTTTGCCTCGGGCGGCCGGCGAGAACCGCCAATGCTACTGGCCCAGAGCGCGGCCAGTGGGAAGTGCCATCGCTACCAGCCCAGAGTGCGGACAGATGGGCGCCACCTCTAAATCTGTTCACCACACCGAATGTTCGTGGGGAACCCAGTGTTAAAATATTTGCAGAGGATCTAATTTGGGCTCAGAGTTCCGTAAGTATCAGAGCAGCTACCACGCTGTGATCTACTAAAACAAACTTTTGTTGGCCGATAGACCCTTCGGGCGGGCGCCCTGTCGCACTCCTCGCTCGGTAGCTCTCTCCGGACTGGAACTGCCATGGCTCCGGCACGGGGACTCCGGCCCTGACCTTGTTCTGTCACCCCACCCACGACCAGCCGCACCTGGCCAGGGCGTCTGGCAGGTGGAGGCTGTCTAATGAGGCAATTAAGCTCTCAAAACTGCTTCGGTACCCTGAGTTCAAGCACCCCGAACTTAAAGACAAAACCCCTGAGTTTTTTGAGCGGAAAAAACGTAGGCAAGCGGGGAGAAGCTAAGTGCCAAGAGCCGCTAAAACTAAATTGCGGAATAGACTGGGCATAAGGAACCTGCTTCGAGTATTGCTATATTCCGGTCATGTTTAACACCCCCTCTCCCCCGTCTTTTTGTGGTGCAAAAGAGGGTGGGTACCCCTGGTGTTTATACATTATTTCTACTTCCGGGTCGAGGGGTTTTTACTTCTGGTCTCTTCTGTCCCGGTGCGCATGCGTGTGACTAATCTGGGGGTCGATCTCGCCTTTGACTATGGCTGAGGTAAGGGATCTTGGTTTGGTGAGCACTACTCTAGTCAAATAAAGACTGGTTTTATTTGGCACGTCTATATAGAAACATCACTGTGAAGTGTGTCACTTGCACCAATGGCCAACACTGTCCAAGGTTGTGCTGGGGGGAGTCCGCAGGTGTCACCAAGTTCTGCTGCCAACATAGCACGCCCAAACGTGCATCTTAGGAATGTGGAAGGAAACTGAGAGAACACAGAGCAAACTCATGTGGTCACAGAGAGAATGTAAAACTTCCCGAGCGACAGTGGTGGGAATTGAACTCACTGTAAAGCATGAAGCAAACCACTACGCTATCATGAGACTCTAAAGGGCTGAATTCAGTAACTGTGACCATAAAGTTATTGGTAGGGTTGTTTCCAGAACCCATTTGTTCACTAATGCTCCTCAGTGGAGGAAATCAGTTGTACTTGTTTGGTCCAGTTGCCCGGGGAATCCAAATTCACAATGAAGTGCTGTAAAGTTGGAAATGGCCCAGCAACTCATTCAGTTTAAGGGCCAGTGGAGATGCTGATGAGACGGCAAAGTTCTGGAAAAGGAATTCTAGACAAACTCTGCACAAGGGAATAAAGATCTCCCAGGAAAATCACCTCACAAGTAAGCAACGTGTAATTCCGAGGTTAGAGACTGAAAAGAAGATGGAACATTGTTTCAGATGCCCCAAGATGGCTATGGAATGAGAAAGACCATAAGATAAATACATTGTAGGTGTATGATTAGCATATTCAGCCCATCCTGTCTGCTTCACCACTCGTTCACAGCTGATTTATTCTCCCTCTGAACCTAATTCTCCTGCCTTTTTCCCACAGCCTTTGATGTACTCACTATTCAAGAATCCACTAATCCCTGCTTTCAATATACCCAATGACTCGGCCTCCACTGCCCTCTGTGGCAATGAATTCCACAGATTCACCTCCTCCTGCCTGAAGAAATTCCTCAACTCTGTTCTAAAGGGATGTCCTTCTATTCTGAGGCTGTGCCCTCTGGTCCTAGACTCCTCCACTATAGGACACATCTTCTGCACATCTACTCTGTCCGGGCTTTCAATATGCAATAGGATTCCAGCAAGTGCAGGCCCAGAGACATCAAACGCTCCTCATGTGTATGTCAACCCTATTATTCTCATGAACTTCCTCCAATGCCAGCACATCCTTTCTTAGAAAAGAATCCACGCAACACAGCTCTGGGGTGGGAAGTTTTTGAGGATACATACATGAAAGGTCATTTAAACCACCAAAATGTAACCAGAAAAATGGGGAAATTGAAGCGTTTAGAGAAGCTTCTTTTGGACAAGAGTGTAGAGAGAATTATTTTAAAGAAAAAGACTGCTGATTAACGATTAGAATCACTGGTAATATATTTCTAAAAATTTGAGATGGTCTATTATATCCAGAGTAATGGAACAATATTATGATGTGACTATCGATGTTAGAGAGATTTATAGTTTTATTTCACTGGTCCTGGCATGGGTTTTCTCAGGGTGCTCAAGCTTTCCCCCACACCCCATAGTGGGTAGGTTAATCAGTCATTGTAAATTGTCCTGTGATCAGGTGAGGGTCAAATGGGGGTTGTGAGAGGTTGCTGGGCAGCATGGCTCGAAGGACCAGAAGGGCCTAGTCTGAGCTGTATCTAAAATAAAATAAAGTAGCTTATCTAGTTCGAAGCTCAAAGTAAATTTATTATCATAGTATGTAGATTCAACTTCTTGCGGGCATTCACAGTAGATGCAAAATATCTAATAGAAACAATAGGAAAAATGCAAAGATGGACAAACAACCAATGTGTAAAAGACCACAAAAAACTGTGCAAATACAAAAAGAAAACCAAATTGTAATAAATAAATAATGTAATACTGAGATCATGAGTTGTCGAGTCCTTGAAAGTGACTCCGTGGGTTGCAGAATCTATTAAAAACATGAAAATTAAATATTCATCAACGTGAAAAATGAAGCAACTAGGAACGGGAAATAAATATTGTCACTGTCAGCAACACGCAGATCCTGTGAACCAACTTTAAAAAATGAAATTAAAAGACTTGCTTGGATCCAGGGGAAGTTCCGGTTTACCAAGATGCATGAATTGTTACTGATTGTGTGATAGCATAAAGGTAAAGCTACTGGACTATTGCCCAGGTGCAGTTAGAAACTGAAATTTAATTCAGTTATAAATTAAATTATATTAAAATAATAATCAAATGTGGAGAAAGCCAATTAACATACTGTATTGTATGGTATTATTCAGATTCAGTTTATTGTCATTTAGAAACTACAAGTGCAATGCAGTTAAAAAATGAGACAATGTTCCTCCAGAATGATATCACAAAAGCATATGACAAAACAGACTACACCAGAAAATCCACATAACATTTGGCAATCCCTAATCCAGAGTCCGGAGATGCTGCTGCGTATTACTATCGCGTTACTGTCTTAGCGCGTTCCCCGGAAAGGAGCTCCAAATCCACCAGACAAAACAAGACCAAAAACTAAAGCTACAAGACCTGCACAAACCACATATTTACGATATATAGTTACAACAGTGCAAACAATAGCATAATTGATTAAAAAAAACAGACCATGGGCACAGTAAAAATAGTCCAAAGATGTTAATGGACTATAGGTTCAAAAGAAATCACCACACAGTTTCCACAAGTCCCCAGGGTCCTGACAGACTCACCATCCCACGCCGGCAGCAGAAAGGAATACCCCCGCTCTGTATACTGTACTGAATTGTTATAAAAATGTCCTGATTCGCTTCTGTCCCATAACAGATAGAAATCTGTAATGGTTACCCAGCCTGGCCAACATACACAAGAGGTTCTGCAGACACTGGAAATCTAGAATGACACATACAAAATGCTGGAGGAACTCAGCAGGTCAGGCAGCAACCATGGAGGGGAATAAATAATCAACTTTTTGGCCGAGACCTTTCACCTAAAAAAAAAACGTTCTTGCGGACAAAAATCATCGATCTGTACCATGTGTACCACATCCATTCTGGAACTGAAGACAAGGGAGACATTCAGGGTCTCTCACCATCTTATTCTGGCTTCCTTCCCAGTCCTGATGAAGGGTCTTGGCCCAAAATGTTGTTTCTATTCCCTTCAATAAATGCTACCTGACCTGGTGAGTTGACCAGCACTTTGTGTGTGGCCAATAAGATCCTCTAGAAGAGGATCTTAGTGAATTGAGCAGCAACTGCGGTGCAGGGACGAAGTGTCAACATCTGGGATGCTGCTTGGCCCAGTGAGATCCTCTGGCAGATTGTCTGCCCCTCAGTCTTATTTCCTTTCCATCAACACGCGTCTCTCTCTTCTGAACTCCAGACCTGAAACAATGTTGTTCTTAATGTGGTCCCTCTCACGAACATTATCTGAATCTTTAGTCAAGAGGTAGTTCATGTTGTTATTCAACTGAATGATGACTCATCACAGCCGTGAGGGAGGCTTAGATCGTGCTGCCGTTTGTAAATTCTTGTCAAGATTTTCAACCATTTTACACCTAGTACAACAGGGGAATCCCTAACTCTAGTTCACCCTACCACACCCTCTCTCTGAACAACAGTAATTGCACACACGTACATTAGGTTCTCCGTGCTCAAGTTGAAGTTCATTGTCTTCACTGTATACAAATATATCACCAAATGAAACAACATTCCTCTTAACCAAGGTGGAAAACACAATGCATATAACACACAAAATATTAGAGGAACTCAGCAGGTCAGGCAACATCCATGGAAATAAATAAACAATCAATGTTTCAGGCCAGGACCATTCATCAGGACTGGAAAAGGAAGGGGGAAGATGCACACAAAGTAATATTACCACAAATTAATTAACAAATAAAATATATACTCCAGAAGATTGACGTTTAGCATAATACATCTATGGCACAAGTTAAAAAGTGAACAATATAAATGTTACTGGTACTTCATAAACAATAAGACCTGGGTGGTGGCAGGGAGTTCAGTAGTCTCACACAGCCTGGGGGAAGAGACCGTTTCCCATCCTAACAGTCCTTGTCCTAATGCTTGATGGTAGGTGGTCAAAGAACCCAACAACCATTCATGACCTAGTGATTTCCTCCTTGACTAAGGGTTTCTGCCCAAAACATCAACCGTTTAATCATTCCCATAGATGTGCTGAGCTCCTCCAGCATTTTCTGTGTGTTGCTCTGGATTTCAAGCTTCTGCAAAATCTCTTGCACTAAAAACAACTTGTCTTTCCAAACCACCATCAATTTTTATTTTCATCTTTATTTGCGAAAGGGGACTGCTGAAGTTGCAGCTTCTGAGCAGAAGTTACAAAGAGCAAGCTCAGCTGGTGCTCAGAGAGTTTGCTGATCAGGATAGGACCCGTTCTGCTGCTGAGTCAGGGAGGGGCCTTGTTATACTTTTGATTGTGAAGCTCCTCAGTTTGCTCACATTCTTCTGCTGATATGTTGCTGATTTTCAGGCTGTCAGCAGCTCCCACAAGGACCTCAGAGTCATTCTGAAACAACATCTGGTACATAATAGTGGTCTTCATGGGGGCAACCTCCATTATCTTTTCTTTGGCCAAATTCCTCATCTCATTCATGTTTTTTACCTCCTTATGACAACCAGCTCGAGTCAATGCTGACTTTCACGGCAGCTCCATCAATCCCATTGACAATTGCCTGCAACTTCTGTTCAAAGTGCTGTTGGATTTTGTGATCCAAAGGCTCTTCGGAAGTCAAAATGACGTATAAAGTTCACTGGTATGTTTATTAAGTGTGAAGAATGAACAAAGAAAAATACAAAAAGGCAAACAAGTTGAGCAGAATTACTTTATTTTTCATTTAGGGAAACAGCTCAGAATAGGCCCTTGGTGCCACACCGCCCAGCAGCCCCTGACTTAACCCTAGCTTAATCATGGGAAAATTTACAATGACGAATTAGCCTACTAACCAGTATGTTTTTTGGGCGGTGGGAGGAAACCTGAGGACCTGGCAAAAAGCCCATGTATTCCACAGGGAGGACATACAGGCGACGTCAGAAATGAACTCCAAACTCCGATGCCCCAAGCTGTACTAGCATTGCGCTAACCACTACATTTCCATGGCACCCATTAAGTCATTCAGCTCACTGCGTCTGCTCTGCCATTCAATCACAACTGATTTACTTTCCCTCTCAGTCCTATTCTCCTGCCTTCTACTCATAATCTAACCTCCTCAACGTCTATGGGTTTCTCCTGCCCATCTTTCCAACAGTGTAAGAGTGGGAACTTAGAGCTTTGGCACAAAAGGCTTCAGCGTGTCGAGACTCTACGTTTAGTAGAGGCTTAAGTGAGGTTCCGGTAAGATCTTTTTCTTTCTTATTCCATAGTCAGAGCTGTGGGAATGATGGTTAGGACTGTGGTGTGCTCCACTTGCAGGATGTAGGAAGTCAGGGAATCCGCCAGTGTCCCTGACAACTACACCTGCAAGAAATGCAACTATCAATAATGTTCACTGGCCCTTTTACAGCTGCATCAAAGGTCAGGCTGTCAGGGTTCGAGGCTGGTTCAGCTCCCTGCTCAACAACGTTCACTTGGCTCTGTGCTGAACCAAGGGTCTGTGGACAAACTCTCTCTGTGGACTTCAGTTCAAAACGCTACTTGCTCGCAGGATTTGTTGATATCTGATTTTTTCACTGCAGGTTGGGTGTTTGATGGTCTTTTTTTTTAAATGGGTTCTTTTTTCCCATAAGGTTTATGGTTAGCCCTCATGACTCATGACGGATCTCAAGATTGTATAAGGTTGTATCAAATCCTTTGACAATAAATGTACTTTGAACTTTGAGGAAGCTAAAAGTTCTTTAAGAACCAGTAAGAAAAAAATGCAAAAGAAATACAAATGATTGGTAAAAAAATAAAATCACCATTTAAAATTTGTCCTACACGTAGCATTGCAGAATCAATAATAACAAGGACCAAAATCCATGCCAACTTCTTAATGAACAATTACAATCCCCCACTTCTTCTCTGAACTCTGCGAATTATTTTCCCGAAAGAGCCTCTTTTGAAAGCCTCGATCACTCCATTTCCATCGTCTTTATATTGCCCGAATTCCACATCATAGCCATCACTTCTGCTCCTTGGCCAGCACACAGACAGAAACAGAAAATGACGAAAATACTCACCAGGTCAGCCAGCATTTGTGGGAAGAGACAGAGAGTTGATGTTTCTGATGAAGTCACCACCAGCACTAGAAAAGAAGGAAAACAAATTAGTTTTGACTTGTTGCTGTTCCAGTGTGTTTGCTCTTGACTATATCTGGCTCTTCCATTTCAATTTTAAACATTCTCCTCCACAGATGCTGCATCGCTTGCATAATGCTTCAAGCATTTCCTGTCTTTGCTTTATATGCTTAGCACTTTAAGTTTCATTCGCTGATGGAAAAAAAACAACGTATTTTAGTTATAATTTGAATTATATATCTACATTTGTTATACAGCGGATTCTGGTTAATTGGGCCATTGGGTAATGAGGGCAGACACTTATTTGGAACTGCTCTTAAAGAGCAAAAACTAATTTAGAAAGGGTGGATTCCTTTGTTTATTTGGGACACTATGCCATCTAATTGTGGCAGGAGACTGTTGCCGAACAGTTTCTAACTAGCGTTTCTAGATGCGTGCACTTGAGTGGCCTTCAGACACACCAACATGCTTAAAGCGAACAATTTTTAAATAGCAACGGGTTGCGTGTGTTTGTGTTCAAAAAGCCGCGATTTTTGTCACTGATAGTTGGTGAGAAACAAGCAATAAGACAATTCAGAACTGTTTTGCTCACTGTGGTTTCAAGCATTTAGGCTTGGAGATGCCAGAAATGGCCGGAATTAAAATGAAACAATTTCACTACAACAAAGAATCACAAAGAATCTGAAGGTTTGACAGCAGTCCAGGTGTCTGCGCTGATTTTGTTCATTTACAGTCAATCAAAAGAACGTGGCAGTCTATACTAGCTTTCAAATGTGGCTCCAAAGAGCTATTTCGCAGGCGACAGTGGCCACACCTTGGAGCACGGCTCTGACAGACAGGCTAAACCAGGTGAGGCCTTATACCCTGGGTGAGATAGGGCCATGCCTGTCTTAACATGCAAAGTCAGCTCCAGCAGACTGGACGGATGAGATCTACAGTGAGATCCAATGGGCGGGAAATAGTTCTGCAATGTTCTGTGGAGGGTGAAGGGTTCGATGAGGCACAGACGAAATCATGGTCAACCGAGGAACCCCTGTTGTGACAACTGTTGTACCCCTGGACAGGTCGAGAGAGTCAAACTGCCCCAGTGCAATAGTGTTTCCATTTTAAAAACTGTCCCGCGCAGGTTTTCTGCCATCATCGGGCACGATAAACAATCTCCAAACCAACTCTTAAGAATTAATATACCATTTTATAGTACTGTAGTCATATTGATAGTGTTCTAACTTGTTCTGTATTTCACTTAAATACATAATTTGTTGCTCACTTAAACGGTAGCTTGTCTTTTTTTATATACCTTTTTAACCATTTCCATGAAATTTTGGCTAATTGGAGCAGTCACTTAATTGGGCCAAAATGTACTGGTCCTAATGTGTCCCAATTAACCAGAATCCACTGTATTTTATATTTATACTGTATATTACAGATTACATACATTTGTACATTTTATTAATATACTGTATTTTACATTATATATTACATTTATATTATAATATGTATATACAGCATTATATATAGATTCCTTAAGGTTGTCATAGCTGGGGGGTTGGGGGTGGATAAGCTCTCACTAGCTATTAAATGCTCCCAACGTCGTCCATCTCAAATAGCCTCTGATAACCAAGTCCAGCTCCTGGCCTTCACATGTGGCTTAGCTACTAAGCTTGGTGGAACCGAAGGGGCAAAGGTGGGCCACTGGCACCTTCAGGCAGGTGAGGTGTGCCAGCCGCGGTTGGCAGCTCATCAAGGAGGAAGACTCTGATCTCAAACCTCCGCTGCTTTGCGGCTATGCCCACTCGTGGGGAAGGCTCTGGGAGTAAAGACAGAGGAAAAATCTGGAGCTGGAGTCCCTGGGCAGTCCTATGTTGAGTTCAACAATGACTGGCAACTCCTGCGACACCGCTGGTGCCAAACTGTATGGGTCCCTGTTGTTCTTTTGGATTCATCAGCTGCATGGAGTGGGGGAGTCTTATCCCACAGCCAGCCTGCAGCACTGCACCCTCGCTAATCCCAACAGCCTTTACTCCTGCCAGATTTACAGGTGGCAGAGGAGGGCCAGGACAGGGAGTTGGCGCGGGTGCAGACACACCCAGCCCTAAGACACCAGGCAAGGTAATTTGATTTCAAACAATTGGTTTGCTGATCATTACAGAATGTCTCTCTGGTGCTTCCTGCTCCCTTCCCCTTTCCCCAATCATGTTTAGTTGTACATGTATGTTTGGCTGAATGATAATAAACTTGAACTTGCACTTCAACTTGAATTTGTGCAAGTGTTCTAGGGTTAAGGAATGGAAGTTCTACATAATTAAAGTGAGAATTCACACATCTAGGGAGCAGTTAGGAGAAGGGGTAGATTTCTGGAACAGAGTCACAAGGAGAACCTTTTATAGCTACCTGTAGCTCAGTGGAATAAACCAATAACTAAAAATTGGGTCACCACGGTTAGCGCAACACTATTACAGCTCGGGACGTCAGAGTCCAGAGTTCAATTCCGGCGCCGTCTGTACGCAAGTTTGAACGTTCCTTCCCATGTGTGCGTGGGCTTCCTGCAGGTGCTCCAGTTTCCTTCTACAGTCCAAGCATATACTGGTTAGTAAGTTAAGCCATCGTTGTAAGTTGTCCTGTGATTCGGCTAATGTTGGGTTGCTGGGCAGCGCGGCTCGTTGTGCCGGAAGGGCCTGTCCCACACTGTATCTCTAAATAAATAAATACACATCGTGCCGCTGCCCATTGCCATCTGAGCTCTACTCTGCAGACTGATCAAGCTGATCTTAACCAGAAGCAGCTTAATCTCTCTTCTGTGGTAACTCTCAGTAACAACATCCTGAACACATGCTTCCTGCGACCATGAGCACTGACGTGGTCAACTCTTCAGTTCCCCACGTGCAGTGGATCGAAGCGGGGAAGATTTAGTGCAGTAACAGAAAGGCCATTGGGTGATCTGGGCTTATTTCTAACAAGGTAATTTGTATCATATGTCACCGACTGAATCCCAGCATCTCATGCATCGTTAGCAGTAACAGTCGTGTGCTGGGGGCCGCCCACATGTATGGCCACAACTTGCCAACTCTAACCCGTACACGTTTGGAACGTGGGAGGACACTGAAGCACCCGGAGGAATCCCATACTGTCACAGGAAAAATGCACAAGCTCCTTACAGGCAGGGGCGGGAATTGAACCCCGATCGCTGGTGCTGTAAAGCGTTATGCCCACCACTACACCGCCGTGCTGTAAACAGAAGAACGATTACAATCTCGTATGCGCTAAATAGAATGGTTGTTACATCATTCCTTCTCTGAAACATACGCTCATCATGATAATTTTTCACCTTAAATTGATATTATCCTGTTCAACGATATTGTCCTGTTCGACAACCAGAGAATTAGTCAGAACCAATAACTCGTCATAAACTGCGAATGCTTACGGTTCAGTGCAGTTCAGAAGGATGGGGAGGGAGGATTCTCACTGAAACCTACAAATACTGAAAATCCTGGATTGAATAAGCATAGTAACGATGTTTCCTTTAGTGGGAGATTCCAGGATCTAAGGATAAAAGGAGTCCGTTCAGAACTGAGGTGAAGAGGATTTTCTTCAAGTTCAAGTTTAATTGCCATTCAGTCATACACAGATACCCATGAATGCGGCCCAACAAAACAGCATTTCTCCGGGACCAAGGTGCAAAGCACAGTACCAACAGTCACACACCACACAGGGCAGATATCAGATAGCAAGCCACACCTCAGCCTGCTGCCCCAGCACACAACAGCAAACATGATAGCACTGGCCACCACAGCCTCGTAGAACATCCTCAGCATCGTCTGGCAGATGTTAAAGGACCTCAGTCTGTGCAGAAGAGCATTTCTGAATGCACAATACATCAAACCTTGAAGTAGATGGACATACAGCAAAAAAAAAACAGTCTGTGGCCACTTTATAAGGTAACTCCTGTACTTAATAAAGTGGCCACTGAGTGTATACAGAGCAGGTCATTGTTAATGTTCCCTTACCTCCTATATTACTTTCTCACAGAGTTCTCTCCCTTTCCATGGGATATTTTACTACCAACTGATTGAAATGTTTATTGGAAATGTGAGTGACTAGCAAGACGCACAAAATACTGGAGGAACCCAGCAGGTCAGGCTGCGTCTGTGAGACGGGTAACCCTCAGATGCTTCAGGCCAATGCCTTTCATCAGGACTTGTAAGGAACTGGGCAAGAAGCCCAAAACATCACTTGCTGAGTTTCTCCATCATTTTGTGTGTGTTGCTCTGGATTTCCATCAATCTGCAAAATGTCTTGTGTTACTAGTAGCCGTATTTTCCCTCCAGTCCCCAGAGGGGTCTTAGAGTCTCCCCAGGGGTCTCCCCAGAGTATCTCCAAACACTCAGACTCGGAGAAGGTAAGTGCAACCAAGTACACTGGTGCTGAGGGACGTTTTGCCAATCTTTGATTTTGATTGGTTAACCAGCAGTGAGCCCACTATGGCTATTAGTCATCTTTCTCATAAATGACACGCGGGCTTGCAATGTTGGTTAAATGTGTCAATACCACATCTGTAGACCTGGAGTCAGGAGGATGAAAACAAGCTTCACAGAGTCAAGCAGAGCATGGAAACAAATGCTAACTTGCCCATACCAAGCAATATGTCTATTTCGGCTCATTCCTCTTTATCTGCGTTTGGCCCCATCACCTTTTCCTACCCACTTACCTGCCCCGATATCTTTTCAACATAGTAACTATACTCACCTCTACTCTTCCTCTGGCAGGTTGTTCCATCTACCCACCACTCTCCAAATGAAAATATCCTCCCCCCTCACATTCCCTTTAAATCTTCCCCCTCCCTTAAGCCCGTGCCCTCTGCTTTTAGACTTCAGGTAATGGTGTGATCATAAGATAAAAGCGCATAATTAGGCCATTTGGCCCATCAAATCTGCTCCGCTTTCAGTCACGGCTGATTTAATTTAGCCCCATTCTTCCCGACCTCCTTCCCCCTTACCAAGCAAGTACCCATCTATCTCTGCCCAACATATGACCTGGCCTCTGAGGAAACAAACTCCACAGATTCACCATCCTCCAGCTTGGCGGAAGACAAGCTGCATTGTTTTCGACTGCAGACTTCTGCAGGCAGACACCAGCAGAATCAACAAACTCATTTGTAAGGCCAGTGATGTTGTGGGGGTGGAACTGGACTCTCTGACAGTGGTGTCTGAAAAGAGGATGCTGTCCAAGTTGTATGCCATCTTGGACAATGTCTCCCATCCACTCCATAATGTACTGGTTAGGCACAGGAGTACATTCAGCCAGAGACTCATTCCACCAAGATGTGACACTGAGCGTCATAGGAAGTTATTCCTACCTGTGGCCATCAAACTTTACAACTCCTCCCTCAGAGTGTCAGACACTCTGAGCCAATAGACTGGTCCTGGACTTATTTCCACTTGGAATAATTTACTTATTATTATTTAATTATTTATGGTCTTATATTGCTATATTTCTACACGATTCTTGATTGGTGCAACTGTAACAAAACCCAGTTTCCCCCGGGATCAATAAAGTATGTCTGTCTGTCTGTCTGTCTGTCTGTCTGTCTGTAACTGTTGTAAAGTGTGGTTATTTGAGTTACTGTCACCTTCCTGTCAGCCTGAAGCAGTCTGGCCATTCTCCTCTGACTTCTCTCATTAACAAGGGTGTTGACACCCACAGCACTCCCTGGATGTCTTGTGGTTACACACCATTAACTATAAACTCTACACGAGAGACTGTTGTGTGTGAAATTCCCAGGAGATTAGCAGTTTCTGAGATACTCAAACCACCCCATCTGGCACCAACAATCATTTCACGGTCAAAGTCACTTAAATCACATTTCTTCCCCATTCTGATGTCTGAACAACAATTGAACCTCTTGACCGTGTCTGCATGCTTTTATGCATTGAATTGCTGCCACGTGATTGACTGAATAGATATTTATATTAACGAGGTGTACAGGTGTACCTAATAATGTGGGCACAGTGTGTAGTCACAGTGGGTGTAATGGAATTTTCCGATCAGGACACAGTTTAACAACCAGTAAAAGTGAATGAGACATGACCTTTTAGAGGGGTGTGGAGAAGTTGGACAAGTTGGATGGTTAGGGTCTTTTCTCCAGGGCTGTTGAATACAAAACTAGAGAGTACAGATCAAGGTAAGAGGGGAGGGATTCAGAATAGACCCGAGAGGTGACTTCTTTACGTCAGTACACAAAGGATAACGAGTACCTTGAGTGAGCAGCTGGAGGAAGTGGTGGAGGCAGGTACAATTGTAGCATCTAAGAGGCACTTGGGTAAGTACGTGGAGGGGAGGGGTTCAGAGGGTTATGGGCTGAACATCGGCTACTGGGACTAGTAGAGATGATGCTGTGGTCATCATGGACCAGATGGGCTGAAGGATTTGTTTCCACGCTGTATTACTCCAAGACTCCACAATATCTATCCTTCAATTTATAATACCAGAACTGGTTACGTGATCTTTATTGAAGCGCTGCTTGTGGAAGCTTCCTGATGAAGGGTCTTGGCCCGAAACAGCAACTGTTTATTCCTCTCTATAAATGCTGCCCACTCTGCTGAGTTCCTCCAGCATTTTGTATGTGTGTTGCATAAAAATTGGACTGCTCCTTAAAGATGGGAATGTCATGTGAAAGAGGTTATGTAAATGCATTTCTTTCTTTCCTACTTTTATGAAGTTGCTCAACATAAGAAATAGGAGCCACAGGCTGTTCGGCCCATTGAGCCTGCTCCACCATTCTATAAAATCATGGCTGATCTGGCTGTGGACTCAGCTCCACCTACCTGCCTTTTCCCAACAACCCTTAATTGCCATAAGACCACAAGATATAGGAGCAGAATTAGGCCATTTGGCCCATCCAGCCTGCTCCGTCATTTCATTATGGCTGATCCATTTCCCTCTCAGCCCCAAATTCTTGCCTTTTCCCCGTATCCCTTCATGCCCAGGTTAATCAAGAATCTGTCAACCTCTGCCTTAAATATACTCAATGACTTGGCCTTCACAGCCACCTGCAGCAATTAATTCCACAGATTTACCACTCTCTGACTAAAAGAATTTCCTCCTCATCTCTGATCTAAATGAAATTCCCTCTATTCTGGTCCTAGACTCTTTCATAGAAACATCCTCTCCACATCCACTATGTCAAGGCCTTTCAATATTTGATAATTCCCCTGCTATCCAAAAATACATTGTCTTAAATATATTTAATGAGGTGATCTCTACTGCTTCCCTGGGCAGAGAATTTCACCAATTCATTACTTTCTCGGTACAGTAGTTGCGCCTCATCCCTGTCATAAATATACCCTCCTGAAACCTAAGGATATGTCCCTTAGATCCAGTCACAGCTCCAGTGGGAACAATTTTGCCACATCCTTATCTATCACTTTCATAGTTTTATACAGAATGTTTTAATAGCTTGTGCTTAGTAGTGTTGTGCTAATTGTTGAGCTAGGGGAAAAATCTTGAACTCTTGCATTGACTCAATTGTTAAGTTATGCATTGATCAGAAGATTAAACTGAAATTAAAGTGATTAGGTCTACCGAGAGTTCTAGTCAGTTACGGTCTATACTGTTTACATCATTTACAAAACACCTATCCTACATGAAAGAGGGCTTCTTTTGGCCACATACGAGTTTTAAAGCATGCACCCAGTAACTCTTTGCTACTGCTTTGCAAAACAACTTCAACAAAGTGATAGGGTTGATATCAGCTCACCTAAATAGATTACAATCAGATCCATGTGATAACAGAATGCAAAACAGCGTACACAAACGTACGGCTGCATTTCGTAAATAAGCGGCATTCCCACAAGTCAAACTTGGATGATGAAATAATTGGCCAAATCACAAGTGAGGCTTTTAGTTTTTTGGTTTATAAAAAGAATTGCTCCTACTTTGGACTCATCACTATTCCTCAGTGGTTTATGGCTAATTAATTTGTGCAGGGAAAGCAACAGAACTTAACAGATTCAAACTTGGCATAGGTGTGTGACCTACAGTACTGGGAAAATTTACAGATGATGCTATCAAGTTCAAGCTTACTTCAACCTGCCTGTAGACATATACAACAGCACGAAACAATGTTCCTCCTGATCACAGTGTACCCACAACACATGTATCACACACAGCTTATAAAATACTACCACAAATAAGTTCATAAAATTTAATTCAAAATGCTCATGAAATGTGCAACAGAGGAAAACAGCAAACAGCTTGCTGTCCTAGTGACGAGACCTCAGTGGTGACAAAGTATTCATTAGCCTCACAGCTTGAGGGCAGAAGCTGTTCCTCAGTTTGACAGTCGTCCTGGTGCTCCTGTACCGGAATACTGGATTATATTCCTGTAACTGGAACACTGTGAACTGTGGCAATCCTTGGCACTGGACTGTGTTGCTATTCAGTGAATATTTCGAAGCAACAAATAGGTCTCTCTCTCTCTCTCTCCCCCCACAAACACTACCCGATTTGCTGAATCTCTCCAGCATTTCCTGCTCTTGTTTCAGATTTCTATTGTTGTATTTTTCTTCTACAATGCTATTGAGATGTGCTTGCTGTCAAAAATCAAACTCTATCCTGTTTTCTCAAGATCCCATAGCTTGAAAGGGAGGTTGGGAAGTCCCGTAGACCGAGAAACCAAGTTACCTGAAGATGTAGAATTCAGATATTGAATCCAACATGCCCAGTGCTGATTCGTGGGCTTTCGTTGGCCTCGCTGTAGCAATGCAGAAGGCCACAGTCTGCACAGAGTAGTGTGGTAGCAAAGTAATTAACATAAAGCTTTACAGCGCCTGCAATTGGAAGATTAGGGCTCAATTGATGCTGTTTTTCATTGATTTTATTATGATTATTATTCTATTATGTATTTATTCAGTATGCCTGCAAGAAAATGGATCTCGAGGGTGTATATGTTGACATGCATGTACTTTGATAACTGATTTACTTTTGACTTTTAATTCCTGCTGCTGTCTGGAATGAATTTGTTCATTCTCTGTTCTCCCCATGATCGTGTGGGTTTCCTCCAGGTGCTCCGGTTTCCTCCCACAGTCCAAAGACACATAGGTTAGGGTTAGTGAGTTGTGGGCATGCTATGCTGAATCAGAAGCACGGCAACATTTGTGGTCTGCCCCCAGCAAAACACTCGCCGATTTGACTTGACACAAACGAAGCATTTCACTGCATGTTTCAATGTTTTGGTTCACATGTGACAAATAAAACTAATCCTTCTTTCTTTCAAACTCTGCTCTGTTCCTCAAGATCCTTTAGTTCGAAAGTGAGCTTGGAAATGCGCTAAACCTGCAGGAATTACCTGGCTTCTTCCAGCTTTTCATCAAGCTACAGCGATGTAAAAAAAAAACAGGGCAGCACAATGGTTTCAACAGCAGTGATCAGGGGTTCAATTCCCACCACAGCCTGCAAGGAGTTCATACACTCTCCCCATAACGATGTGTGCTTCCTCCCATATTCCAAAGACGTTTGGGTTCGGGTTAAGGTCAGTGAGTTGTGAGCATGCTATGTTGGCGCTGGAAGTGTGGTATAATTTCCCGGCTCCTCACAGTACAGTCCTCGCTGATTTGATTTGACAAAAACCACACTTTTCCATGTCTGTTTTGTGCATGTGTCAAATAAAGCTCATCTTTCTTTGGAGTCAATACAATCAGGATGACACGAAGCTGCCAGTTTTCTGTACAATGAAGCTCAAAGAAGAACGAGCTAGACTGTACAGGTAGAAATCCTAAGCACGAGCAAGTCTGTAGATACTGGATATCCAAAGCAACACACTAGAGTGAGTCTAGGAGCACAGGACACAGCCTCAGAATAGAAGGGTGTCCTTTTAGAACAGAGATGAGGAGGAATTTCTTTGGGCAGAGGGTGATGAATCTGTGGAATCTGTTGCCATAGGCAGCTATGGAGGCCAAGTCTTTAGGTATATTTAAGACAGAGGTTGATGAATCAATGATTCTTGATTGGTCAGAGCACGAAGGAATATGGGAGAAGGCAGGAGATTAGGGCCGAGATGGATCAGCCATGATGAAATGGTGGAGCAGACGATGGGCTAATTCTGCTTGTGTATCTTACAGTCTTAAAATGCTGGAGGAATTCAGCAGTCCTGACCGCACCTATGGAAAAGAGTAAATAGTTGATATTTTGGGCCAGGACTCTTCATCAGAATGAGGGGTCTCAGCCCGAAATGTCGACTGTTTACTCTTTTCCCCAGATGCTGCCCGGCCTGCTGAATACCTCCAGCTCTTTGTGTGCATTGCTAAGAAATCCAAGCTGGCAGAGAGTTGCAGCAAAATTGACCTGTTGGAGAAACTCAGCAAGTCAGGTAGCATCCGTGGGGTGGAATGGATAGTCAACATTCCATATTGAGGCTCTTTATCCAGATGAAGGGTCTTAATGAACATCGACTGTTCATTTCCCTCCCACAGATGCTGCCTGATGCGCTGAGTTTCTCCGGCAGATTGTTTCTTTGCACTCCACATTCCAGCATCTGCAATCCCTCATGTTTACAAATGGCCAACCATTACTGCAGTGACAATATCAAACCAATTGCCACAAGGCTGCGATCCTGCAGACTTGTTATGCTTGCATGACATACCCCCAGGTCCAATGATCGCTCGAAAAGTCGAATCCTTTATTCAATCATTTATTAGCAATTAGCAAACGTACAATCATGACGCATTGAAGCTTATGTACACCCAAAAGTGAGCTAAGCATTATTCAGCAGTCAGCAAAGAATGTCCTTCTGCTGGTCCGAAGCTACAAACTGCCTCAAAATGTGCAAGAATACGCAACTTATTCCCTTTGCCCTTACCACATCCCCCACTCCTGTGACTAGTTACCGTAATAAACATAATAAATGCACAACACAGAATACAAAGCAGATAGAGAACAAATGGCTCCAAAAATTACTGTTAGTCTCAGTAATTCTGAATCTCAGATTCAGATTTATCACACATACATTGAAGCACACAGCGAAATGCCTCACTTGCATTGACAACTAGCACACCCAAGGATGTGCCAAGGGGCAGCCCTCAAGTGTCGCCACGCATTGCAATGCCAATGTAACATACCCTCAAATGCTCAACAGATCAACACAAGAAATAACAATAGCAAGACAAGCCACCTTCCTCACCCACCCTTCCTTCACCACACACACACTCACAGACACACACACACACACACAAACACACACAAACACACACACACACTCACAGACACACACACACACACACACACACACACTCACAGACACACACACACACACACACACACTCACAGACACACACACAAACACACACACACACACACAAACACACACACACACACACAAACACACACACACTCACAGACACACACACACAAACACACACACACACACACACACACAAACACACACACACACACAAACACACACACACACTCACACAAACACACACACACACACACTCACAGACACACACACACACACTCACACACACACACACACTCACAGACACACACACACACTCACACACACACACACACACACACACACACACACACACTCACAGACACACACACACACACACTCACACAAACACACACCTCTCCAAACCCAGGGCAGGCCACCTCCGCAACCTCCAGTCCTTAGACCCAAACTCCCAGATTCACAGTCATCGGCCTGCGAGTTTGGAGCCAAAGAGTGGAAGCTCTTATAAGTACGCTCAGTGGCCACTTTATTAGGTATATCTGCACATTAATGCAAGTATCTAATCAGCCAATCATGTGGCAGCAGCTCAATACATAAAAGCATGCAGACATGGTCAAGAGGTTCAGTTGTTGTTCAGACCAAACATCAGAATGGGGAAGAAATGTGATCAAAGTGACTTTGACCCTGGAATGATTGTTGGTGCCAGATGGGGTGGTTTGAGTATCTCAGAAACTGCTGATCTCCTGGGATTTTCGTGCACAACAGTCTCTAGAGTTTACAGAGAGTGGTGTGAGAAACAAAAACCATCCAGTTATTGTGGCTGAAGGATGGTTTTAGTTGGGAGCTGAACATCGAAGGTTACATGTTCTATTGGAGGGATAGGAAGGTAGGCAGAGGGGGCGGTGTGGCTCTGCTGGTAAAGAATGGCATCAAATCAGTAGGAAGATGTGACATAGGATTGGAAGATGTTGAATCCTTGTGGATTGAGTTAAGAAACTGCAAGGGTAAAAGAACCTTGATGGCAGTTATATACAGGCCTCCCAACAGTAGCTGGGATGAGGACTACAAATTACAACAGGAAATAGAAAAGATGAGTCAAAAGGGCAATGTTATGATAGTCATGGGAGATTTTAACATGCAGGTAGATTGGGAAAATCAGGTTGGTAAGGGATTTCAATAGAGAGAATTTGTTGAATGCCTGCGAGATAGCTTTTTAGAGCAGTTTGTAATTGAGCCTAAAAGGGGATTAGCTACACTGGATTGGGTGTAATGTAATAAACCGGAGGTGATTAGGGAGCTTAAGGTGGAAGAGCCCTTAGGACACAGTGATCACAATATGATTGAATCCAACTTGAAATTTGATAGGGAGAAAGTAAAGTCTGACTTAGCAGTATTTCAGTGGAGTAAAGGAAATTACAGCGGCATGAGAGAGAAGTTGGCCAAAGTAAACTAGAAGGAGATGCCAGCAGGGATGACAGCAGAGCAGCAATGTCTAGTTTCTGAGAAAAATGAGGAAGGTGCAGGATAGGCGTATTCCAAAAATAAAGTACTCAAATGACAAAATAGTACAACTGTGGCTGACAAAGGAAGTCAAAGCTAATGTGAAAACAAAAGAAAGCGCATACAATAAAGCACAATTTAGCGGGAAGATAGAGGATTGAGAGTGTTTTAAAAACCTGCAGTAAGCAACTAAAATTATCATTAGGAGGGAAAAGATGAAATATGAAAGGAAGCTAGCAAATAATATCAAAGTGGATAGAAGAAAGTTTTTCAAGTACAGCATATAAAAATAAAAGAGAGATGAGAGTGGATATAGGACCACTAGAAAATGAGGCAGGAGAAATAATAACAGGGTCAAAGAGATGGCAGATGAACTAAATGAGTATTTCGCACTAATCTTCACTGTGGAAGACACTAGCAGAGTGCCAGATGTTGAAGGGTGTGAGGGAAGAGAAGTGAGTGCAGATACTATTACAAGGGAGAAGGTGCTCAAAAAGCTGAAAGACCTAAAGGTGCACAATTCACCTAGACCAGATGAACTGCACCCTAGGGTTCTGAAGGATGTATATGATAGAGATTGTAAGAGGCATTAGCAATGATCTTTCAAGAATCGTTGGACTCTGGGATGTTTCCAGAGGACTGGAAAATTGCAAATGTCACTCACTCCACTCTTTAAGAAAGGAAAAATGCAGCAGAAAAGAAGATTATAGCCCAGTTAGGCTGACCTCAGTGGTTGGGATTCAATTTGTTAAGGGTGAAGTTTATGGAGTATCTGGACAAGGACACAGGACAAGCTAGGACAAAGTTAGCATGGTTTCCTCAAGAGAAACTCTTGCCTGGTGAATCTGTCGGAATTCTTTGAGGAGTTTACAAGTAGGATAGATAAAGGGGAGGCAGTGGATGTTGTATATTTGGACTTCCAAAAGGCCTTTGACAAGGTGCCACACATGAGGCTGCTTACCAAGTTAAGAGCCCATGGTATGACAGGAAAATTTCTAGCATGGTTAGAGTATTGGTTAATTGGTAGGAGCAGCAGGTGGGAATAAAAGGATTCTTTTCTGGTTGGCAGCCAGTGAGTAGTGGTGCTCGATAGAGGGCGGTGTTGGGACCAATTCTTTTTATGCTGTACATCAACGATTTAGATAATGGAATAGGTGGCTTTGTAGCCAAGTTTGCAGATGATACGAAGACTGCTGGAAGGACAGGTAGTGCTGAGGAAACAGGAAGCCTACAGAAGGACTTAGACAGATTAGAAGAATGGGCAAGAAAGTGGCAAATGAAATACAGTGTTGGAAAATGCATGGTCATGCACTTTGGTAGAAGAAATAAATGGGCGGACTATTTTCTGAACAGTGAGAACATCCAAAAATCTGAGATGCAAAGGGACTAGGGAGTCCTTGTGCAGAACACCCAAGGTTAACTTGGAGTCAATGGTGAGGAAGGCAAATGCAATGCTAGTATTCATTTCAAGAGGTTTGGAGTACTGCACGAGAGCAGGGATGTGATGCTAAGGCCTTTCAAGGCACTGGTGAGCCTCACCATGAGTATCGTGAACAATTTTGGGCTCCTTATCTAAGAAAAGATGTGCAGGGGTCAGAGGAGGTTCACAAGGATGATTCCAGAAATGAAAGAGTTATTATACAAGGAACATTTGATGGCTCTGGGCCTGTACTCGCAGGAATTTAGAAGAATGAGGTAGGGGGGGAGATCTCATTGAAACCTTTTGAATGTTAAAAGGCCTAGACAGAGTAGATGTGGAAAGATTGTTTCTCATGCTGAAGCAGTCTAGGACAAGAGGGCACAGCCTCTGGATAGAGAGACATCCATTTAAAACAGAGATGTGGAGAAATTTCGTTAGCCAGAGGGTGGTGAATTTGTGGAATTTGTTACCACAGGCAGCTGTAGAGACCAGGTCGTTGGGTGTATTTAAGACAGAGATTGATAGATTCTTGATTGGTCATGGCATCAAAGGTTACGGGGAGAAAGCAGGGGAATGGAGCTGAGGACGGGGAAAGGATCAGCCATGATTGAATGGCAGAGTAGATTCAATGGGCCAAATAGGCTAGTTCTGCACTTACGTCTTATGGTCTCATGGAGAATGGCCAGACTGGTTGAGGCTGACAGGATGGCGACGGTATCTCAAGTAACTACACGTTACAGCAGCGATGCGCAGAAGAGAATCTCTGATCGCAAAACACGTTGAACTTTGAAGTGGATGGGCTACAGCAGAAGATCACGGATATACACTCAATCCTCAAATTATTAGGTGCAGGAAGTAGCAACTAAAGACGTCACTGAGTGCATAGTACCAGTCGCTAAGTTTACAGTTCTAATGTTTGCTTGTTATACTAAATTACGTACTTAACTTGCAAAGTTATTACGAAAGCTTATTAAGTAAAGTGTACATCAGAAGACTCTCTGTAAAAGACACTGGTACAGATATGGAAAATCACTCCCAACAGTTAATAGGAAGTAAATACAGAAGGGAATTTGAATGAGCAATGTCATCTAAAAAATGCTTTTAAAACTTCACTGCTATATTTGTTTAATTGCTCAAAGTGACCTTGCAATTTCAAATAAAATACAAAGCAAAATTGCTGAGGAAATACACTTTCAAACTGTACAAAATGTTCAAATGTGGAAAGAATAAATTCTTTGAAAATAAGTGAAGAAACTGGGAAGACATTTGTCTGTCGAGTGGCGATGTTAAATGTAGTGTTTCAGAAATTCAGCTCCATTGACCTCAGCAGAATCGAAAATCGAAAGTGTTGTACATTGGGCACAACAGATCCAAGGGGAAAGTTTCAGGGTTTCCCCTAGAAACTGAGACCATCAAGAATGCAAACTTTCAAAGCCAACAAACAGCAAATACTCAAAATCCAAAGTAAAAAAAAATGAAAATGGAAGAAATATTATGACTTCGAGTGTTTCCAATATCTTCTGCTTAAACAAAAATGTGTTAAATTTGGGCAAAATTAGAGTTGATGTCTGAAAAATGCATAAACTATCATTGTTTTTCAGAGGCAACCTATACTAAATATCTCCCTGAATGGCTTCACACATTTATATGACATCCATCACATCCTCAAGGTATCCCAGAATGGTTCACAGTCAATTAACGTAGAAGGGTACAGGCTCTTCAGCACTCTATGTTAGTGCTGACCTTTTAACCTATTCAATCTAACTCTTCTCTCCTGCACTGCCCTCCATTTTTCTGTGTCTATCTGGACCTCCTAAATGTCCCTAATATATCTGACTCTACCACCAGATCCCAGGCACCCACCGCTCTATTTGTGAAAAGGAAACTAACTTTGACTTCCTCCCTCTACTTTCCTCCAATCAGCTGAAAATTATGCCTTCTCATATTAGCCATTTCCTCCCTGGGGGAGAAAAGACATTGGCTGACAACTCCAGCTGTGCTTCATTCCAAAGGGGAAAGCCCTAACTGATTCAACCCACCCTCAAATCCAGGCAGCGTCCTGGCAAACCTCCTTTGAACCCTCTTTAAAGCTTCCACATCCTTCCTATAATGAGGAGACCAGAACTGAGCACTATACACCAAGTGTGGTCTAACCAGGGTTTCATAGAGCTGCAAAATTACCTCACAGCTCTTGAACTCAATTTCTTGACTAATGAAGACCAACACACCATATGTCCTCTAACCACCCAAACAACTTGCGCGGCAACCTTGAGAGATCCATGGATGTGGACCCCAAGATCCCCCTGTTCCTCCACACCAATAAGAATCCTGCCATTAACCCCTGAAGAACAGCAATTATTTAGCAGCTAATAATGCTCAGTGGAATTCCACAAAGACAGCAACAACTAATGACTGGATAATCTTTTTATTCAGCTAATGGTTGAATAATTCAATACAGGCCAGCACACCATGAGAACTTCCTGTACGTACAAATAGTGCCATGGGAATTCTACAACCAGATGGATACACTGTTCTACATCTTTTCTGTATTATGGAACTTCAGATGACACAACACTCGGTGGTGTTGTGGATAGTGTAGGAGGTTGACATAGTGGGACATTGACAGGATGCAGAGCTGGGCAGAGAAGTGCAGATGGAGTTCAACCCAGAGAAGTGTGAAGAGAATCCCTTTGAAGGCAGACTTACAGGGTTAATGACAGGGTTCTTGGCAGTGTGGAGGAACAGAGGGAATCTTGGCTCTATGTATATAGTTCTCTCAAAGTTGCCACACAAGTTGGCAGGTTAAGAAGTGCGTATGGTGTCTTGGTCTTCATTAGTCAAGGGATTGAGTTCAAGAGCTGTGAGGTAATGTTGCAGCTCTATGAAACCCTGGTCAGACCACACTTGGAGCATTGTGTTCAATTCTGGTCTCTTCATTATAGGAAGGATGTGGAGGTTCTGGGGAGGGCATAGTGGAGATTTACCAGGATGCTGCCTGGATAAGAGGGTATGTCTTATAAGAAAAGGTGCTGTGAGTTAGGGATATTCTCTTTGGAGTGAAGAAGGATGGTAGAGATATAGATCGAATGGATAGGCAGAGTTTTTTTCCCCAGGGTGGAAATGGCAAATACGAGGGGGACATAATTTTAAGGTAACTGTTGGAAAGTATAGACGGAATGTTGGCGATAAGTTCTTTACACAGAGAGGGATAGGTGTGTGGAACAGGTGTAGGTGGTAGAAGTAGGTACATTAAGGGCATTTAAGAAACTCTTAGATAGGCACATGGATGATAGAAAATGGAAGGTTATGTGCAAGGGAAGGGTTTGATTAATCTTAGAGTAGCATCGGTACAACATCATGGGCTGAAAGGACCAGTCAATACTGTACAACATTCTTTGTTCCTTGTACCCTGATTGATAAAGCGTTAATACTGGGAATGTTCATAAAGTCAGGCAGCATCAGTGAAGGAAGTTCTAGAATTAATATTTCAATTAACAACTCTTCATCAGCATCATTTTACCTAAACTGAAGGATTTGTTAGGGCATTACAGAGAGCAGTTAATAAAATACCACATCATTGAGGACCTACAATCAATTGGCCAAGCAACTTAACCAAAGTTCAAAGTAAATTTATTATCAAAGTACATATATGAGACCATATACAGCCCTGAGATTCATCTTCTTGCGGGCATACTCAATAGATCCATAATAGAACAATAACCGCAATAGAATCAATGAAAGACCGCACCAATTTTGACATCCAACTAGTGAGCAAAAGGCAATGAACCGGACAAATTCAAAGAGAAAAGAAATAATAATAATAAATAAGCAATAAATATCAAGAAAATGAGATGAAGAGTCCTTGAAACTGAGTCCATAGGTTGTGGGAACATTTCAGTGATGGGGCGCTTGAAGTTGAGTGAAATTATCCCCTTTAGTTCAAGAACCTGATAGTAAAGGGGTGAGAACTGTTCCTGAACCTGTTAGTGGGAGTCCTAAGGTTCCTGCACCTTCTTCCTGATGGCAGCCACGAGAAGAGAGCATGCCCTGGGTGGTGGGGTCCCTGATAACATACTATAATCACTATATTACTATTTCTGTTGTTATTCTTAGATAGATGTATGACTAATAGAAAAATGGAGGACTATGAAAATAGAGAGAGTACAGAGATTTACTAGAATGTTACCTGGGTTTCAGCACCTAAGTTACAGAGAAAGGTTGAACAAGTTAGGTCTTTATTCTTTGGAGCGTAGAAAGTTGAGGGGGGACTTGATAGAGGTATTTAAAATTATGAGGGGGATAGATAGAGTTGACGTGGATAGGCTTTTTCCATTGAGAGAAGGGCAGTTTCAAACAAGAGGACATGAGTTGAGAGTTAAGGGGCAAAACTTTGGGGGTAACACAAGGGGGAACTTCTTTCCTCAGAGAGTAATAGCTGTGTAGAACGAGCTTCCAGTAGAAGTGGTAGAGGCAGGTTCGATATTGCCATTTAAAAAAAATTGGATAGGTATATGGACAGGAAAGGAATGGAGGGTTATGGGCTGAGTGCAGGTTGGTGGGACTAGGTGAGAGTGAGCGTTCAGCACAGACTAGAAGGGCCGAGATGGCCTGTTTCCATGCTGTAATTGTTATATGGTTATATATGGAAAGCACCAGGGAAACATTCTGTAATGATCAATAAATCAATTGTTTGGCATGGACTAGAAGGGACAAGGTGGCCTGTTTCCATGCTGTAATTGTTGTATGGTTATGTGGTTATGTGTAGGGGAAGAGTTATATTGATTTTAGTGTGGTTTAAAAAGGATAGCACAACTTTGTGGATCAAAGGGCTTGTACTATTTCATGTTCTATGTACAGATCAGAATTGAGTGATCACCATAAATCCAACCTCGTGAAGACACAATTGAGTGACCCACTACAGAAATCTGGTCCTATGTTGTCTTTGTTTGCAGAAGAAGTTGAACTGCATTATATTTTAACAAATAAGTTTTCCCAGTGGATGTGATTTCATTGGAACTGCTTCTGTATCTTAGAAAAGCAGCATAGGCTTTTTTAAAAATTCATTTACAGAATGATAACATCTTCAGCTAGACCTTCATTCATTGGCTCTTCCCAATTTCTTTTCAATTATTCAAAGGCAACAACAAGTAGATGAGAATGCATTGTGTCTGGACTCTTGTGACAACTTCTTTCCCTAAAAGATATTAATGGACCATCCGAGCTTTTCGGGTAATATGGCAGCTTTCCAGATCATTATACATACGTTCCTAGAAATTCACCCTGGGTTCTTGGCACTAGATGCATCTTAAAATTACTTTTTCATGTTGTGCTCTGTTTCCCGTCAAGCATCCCTTCATTGGAGGCCCAGGTTCAGTCCTGACCTTGAGTGCAGTCTGTGTGGAGTTTGCTCGCTCTCCCCAGGAGAGCTCCTCCAGTTACCCTGGTTTCCATGCACAACCCAAAAACGTGTGGGTTCATGGGTTAACTGGCTGTAGTAAATTACCCCTAGTATGTAGGAGAATGGAATCTGGGGAAGCTGATGAGAATGGGGGATGTGGGAATAAAAATGGAATTAATTTCAGGTTAGTGGTTGACGGTTGCTATGGAGATCAGTCGGCCAAATGTCCATTTCCATGCTTTGTCTCTGACTCCAAACATCATTTCAATTACTTTAGCACACATTTAGCACTGCTGACTGTGGCTGAATTTCCAAGCAACTAACTTTGCATTCCAGATATGTTAGATTAACTGATTTTTAAACTTTCCTATCTCTCCTGGTAGGATTTGATCACTATTTTGGACCATCGATTACTGATTAGTAACTGAACCACAATGCAATTCAATGAGCAAAAACAACTTTTGTCCAAATTAGGAAATCAGCTAGAACTTATCAAACTTCAGTGTTCAAAGTAGCTTTATTATTAGAGTACATGTATATCATTCACTACCCAGAAATTCATTTTCTTGAATTCATTCACAGAACAAAGAAAAACAACAGAATCAATGAAAAACTACATACAAAGACTGGCAAACAAACAATGTGCAAAAGGCGACAAACTGTGCAAATACAGAAATAATAGTAAATAAATAATGCAGAGAACATGAGTTGTAAACACCTTGAAAGTGAGTCCATTGGTCCAGAACTCCAAAGCAATATGGCTATTGGAAAGAACGCTGCCGACCATGTTATACCATGGGCTCTACGTCGCTTTATATTAAACCGCAGCATAGCTTCAGAATTCCTCTCTTCCCTTCCAACTAAAATAAAGAAAGAGATGGCCAAAAAGAGTGTGAGATGTACTTTCATCCCATGTTTAAATAAATCTCATGTCCTGGGGAATGAAAGGAAGTCTCAGGGACATAGACAAACCAAGGGTGCAAGGAGAATAAATCCACCCATGTTGTTGAAGCTACATCTAATGCCCAGGTAAGGACACGTCCATGCTGCTCCAACATATTGACGCAATTATAAAGACAGCATGCCAGCGGCAATATTTAATTTGGAGTTAGAGGAGATTTCGTATGTCACCAAAGATTCTAGCAAGTATCTACAGAGGTGCCACGGACAGCATTCTGGCTGGTCCGGTACGGAGGGGCCATTGCATGGGAGTGGAAAAAGTTGCAGCCTGCTCCATCAAGGGTACTAGTCTCCTCACCATCATGGACACCTTCAATAGGCAAAGCCTCAAAAAGGTGACATCCACTATTAAAGATTCTCTCCACCCAGGCCACGTCCTTCACTCATTGCTACCATCAAGGAGGAGGTACAGGAGCCTGAAGATACACACTCAATGCTTCAGGAACAGATTCTTCCCCTCTGCCATCCAATGGGCAATGAACTGCTGAATACTACCCCAGTACTTATTTTGCTCTCTTCTTTAAATACTGTGGATTCCAGTTAATTGGGCCAGTGGTTAATTGGGACAGCCACTTAATTGAGACAACGCTCAAAGAATAAAAGCTAATCAATAAAAAAAAGCCAGTGTTTCCTTTGTTTATTTAGAACACTGTGCTGCTCAATTAGAACTTGAGATTGTTGTTGAAGTTTCTGACAACTGTCAGTTGTGAGCACTTGTGTGGCTGGTAAACACTTACAGTGTTACTTACAGTGAACTGATTTTAAATAGTGTCAGTTGTGTGTTTATATTCAAAACAGTGATTTTTGGTGGAACTGTTCAGAACTGTTCTGTTCACTGCAGTTTCAAGCATTCAAGTCTGGAGACATCAGAAATGGCTGGGAGCGAAAATGAAATGACTTCACTACTTCAACAAGTTAGGAACTATGAAGAATTTGAAGGTATTGGTGATCATCTTGAATGTTACAATGAAAACAAAGATTTGGAGCAAATCTTCAATGTTGAAAACATTGTATGAAGTTAGCCCATTATCTGTATTAGATGTCTGCACTGATTTTGTTCATTTAGTCAAACAATAGAACGTGGCAGCATAAACTGGAAGAATTCCTCCACCAGCTAGAGTTTTATAGTACTGTACTAATAGTATGGTTACTGTTCTAATTTGTTCTGTATTTCATTTAAATAATTTATTACTCCATTGACTAGGGGTTTGTCATTTTTATACATTTTTAACTACTTCCATAAAACTTTGGCTTAATTGGGGAAATGTGTACTAGTCCCAATGGAATCCATTAAATTTCTTATTGTAAATTATAATATTTTTATGCATTACACTGTAATGCTGCAGCAAAAGAACACATTTCATGACATATGTCAGTGATAATAAACCCGACTCTGATATTTATCCCGTGTACATCCTGTGAAGTCTGGCTTACTACTGAAAGCAACTGTGTTTGAGAAAACAAAACCCCAGCCCGGACGTTCAGGCACTGTGAATTATAAAAAACCTGGGGAATGGTCAGAGCGAGAATGGAAAGCTCTGCCAACAGAGTGAAAAGCACCCTGCAGTTTATAATAGGATAAAGCTTGACTTATTTTCTAATTTCCAGCCTTTTTGCATAAACAGGACACACAAATAAGAAACAGAGAGCCCAATTTACTGTCCTTTTAAGGAAAATCTTTCTAACTCATCCCTTAATAACCAACAGAATATGTTGAGTCACTGTTTCCTGGATGTATTTGTATTTGGCAGGAGAGCCTCATGCTTGGGTAGTGTGTGTGTGCTTTTAAAGTACCTCTCTGAATGGATTTTATCTTCCAGAGGACTGTGCATTATTCATCAACTACCCAGACATTTAAAAACATTCATTTGGATAATGGGATCTTTAAGGATGCAAGTAAGGTTTGTTAAAGTACTACAGCACTGCACTTCTAAAATAAAAGCACGCAGACATGGTCAAGAGGTTTGGTTGTTGTTCAGACCAAACATCAGAACGGGAAAGAAATGTGACTTAAGTGACTTTGACCGTGGAATGACTGCTGGTGCCAGATGGGGTGGCTTGAGTATTTCAGAAACTGCTGATCTCCTGGGATTGATTGATTTATACACATAACAGTCTCCAGAGTTTACAGAGAATGCTGCGAGAAACAAAGGCATCCAGTGAGCGGCAGTTCTGTGGGTGAACACACCGTGTCAATGAGAGAGAATGACCAGATTGGTTCAGGCTGACAGGAAGGCGATAGTAACTCAGATAACCACACAGTACAACAGTGGTGTGCCGAAGAGCATCTCTGAATGCACAACACGTCAAACCTCGAAGTGGACGGGCTACAGCAGCAGAAGACCAGAAACATACACTCAGTGGCCACTTCATTAGGTACAGGAGGTACTGTACCAAAAATGGCCACTGAATATAGTTAAAGTTTTGCTGGAACAATTTTTTCCTTTTAATATAACAAAACAAACAAAAATGAGGCATTTCTGGAAAAAAATAAATGATTCAACATGCAAAGCTAACTCAATTCTTCCTTTTTTGCTTCATATTGCAAGAGATAGTCAGATAGATCGTTCCACAAACATCATAATTTAGTCAGCAACATACATTCAATATGAATCCTTTACAGTTGCCAGTAATTCTCAATACAATGTGCTACCTTGAACAAACACAACTTCAGAAATAGTCAAAATCTTTTTTACAGCAACAAGTACGTGCAACCAAATTTTTTTAATCCATATAATATTTATAACTCATTAGAAACTCTGATTTGACACACATGACCTTCGTAAATCAAAGTATTGAGTACAGGAGTTAGGATGTTATGTCGAAGTTGTATGATGGTGAGGCCTAATTTGGAGTATTGGTCACCTACCTACAGTAAAGATGTAAATAAGGTAGAAAGAATACAGGGAAAATGTACAAGAATATTGCCAGGTCTGAAGAACTTGAGTTATAAGGAAGGATTGAATAGGTTAGGATGGTATTCCTTAGAAGATTGACGATTGGGAGGCGATTTGATAGAGGTATACAAAATCATGAGAGGTACAGATAGGGTAAATGCAAGCAGGCTTTTTCCAACTGAGGTTGGGTGAGACTAGAACTAGGGGTCATGGGTTAAGGGTGCAGGTGAAAAGTTTAATGGGAAGGGGAAACATCTTCACTCAGAGGGTGGTGAGAGTGTGGAATGAGTTGTCAGAACAAGTGACGTGTGTGAGCTTGATTTCAACATTTAAGAGAAGTTTCGATAAGTACGTGGATGACAGAGGTATGGAGGGCTATGGTCCCAGTGCAGGTTGATGTGAGTAGGCAATTTAAATGGCTTGGCACGGACTGCTTCTGTGCTGTACTTTTCTATGACTATATTTAAATAATATATTTATATATGAAAACCTGATTTAGTCTAAATTCAGCCCTCAAATAGACCAGAAATATATATATTATTCAAGTCAGATTACCCTTTAGCATCCACTTCATCAGCCAAACTCTGCTTTACTTTGATGAGGATTGAAATGTAGTGACTTGATTCCAGAAAAATAATGCACAATTTTAATATTTCCCTCTCTCCCAAGTAGGCTAAACCTTGGAATGGAACTTCATGTGAAAAGTTTCAAATATCTATTACCGGAAATTATAAACAACTTGTGTTACGTTTAAGGTGAGTGTTATACATTTAAATTCGATACCAGAGCATTATTTGTCATGTGCGCTTCGGAACATACAGTACGTTGCTTGTGTCAAATCAAATCAGTGAGGATCGTGCTGGGCAGCCCGCAAGTATTGTCACTACTCGCTAACCCTAACCGTAAGTCTTTGGAAACCAGAGCACCCAGTCACGGGGAGAGTGTACAAATTCCTTACAGACAGTGGCAGGAACCAAACCCCAATCTTACACTACAGCGCAGTGAAGTGATCCCCATAAAATCACTTCTCTTTTCACCAGCCTACTCCTTTTCCCCTTTGAGTAAGATATCCACGTAATCCTGCTCCTGATTCTTGACAATACGTGGCAGTGATTTGTGTACTGATTAAAAGGATCACTCTGTCATTACCCACAGCTTACACTGTAATTCCAGCCGGAATCAGTAAGTACACACATTGGGACACTGGCTAATAGCTGAACGCAATCAAACAGATGTTAGCTAGTCTCTGAAATTTCCACGAACCCAGGAACACCACCTCGCTACATTGCTCTCTTTTTCAAAGGTCAAAGTTCAATGTAATTTATTATCAAAATACATACATGTTATTAGAAGCAACCCTGAGAGTCATTTTCTTGTGGGCATACACAATAAAGCCATAATAGAATAATAACTATAATAGAATCAATGAAAGACCGCACCAACTTGGGCATCCAACCAGTGTGCAAAAGACAACAAACTGTACAAATACAAAAATAAATAAATAATAATAATGAATAAATATCAAGAACATGAGATGAAGAGTCCTTGAAAGTGAGTCCTTAGGTGAAGGGAACTTTTCAATGATGGACAAGTGAAGTTGAGTGAAGTTATCCCCTTTGGCTCAAGATCCTGATGGTTGAGGGGGTAGTAACTGTTCCTGATCCTGGTGGTGTGAGTCCTGAGGTTCCTGTACCTGCTTCCTGATGGCAGCAGTGAGAAGAGGGTATGACCTGGGTGGTGGGGGTCCCTGATGATAGGTGCCGCTTTCCTGGTGACAACACTCCATGTAGATGTGCCCAGTGCTGGGGAGGGCTTTCAGCTGTGCTGGTCTGGGCCATATCCACAACATCTTGTAGGATTTTCCATTCAAGGGAATTAGTTTCTCCATACCAGGCTGTGATGCAGCCGTCAACCACACATCTATAGAAGTTATCACCCTCAATCCTGAAAACACTGAGCTGCACAAGAAATACTGAACAAACAGCAAAGTATTTGATTTCTGTACCTTTGATCTCCACCCACCTTGCAACGGAAGCCAACATTCCATTTGCCTTCCCTTACTATTTGCTCACACTTTGCTTTCTGTTTTGTGTGCAAGAAACCCAGATTACCCTGCACTGCGACATTCTGTCATCACTTTCCAGTCAAGCTGGATTTGAGAACATGTCTTTTTGAGGGTAGGTGGAGCGAGGTATTCTCTGTGGAGCGGAGGAGGAGAGGCAACTTGACAGATGCGGACAGGATGACAAGAGCCACTGATCAAGTGGACAGCCAGAGATTCTCCCCCAGATCAAAAATGGTTTACAGGAGAAGACACAAAATGATTGGAGGATAGTATTCAGGAGGTGGGATGTCAGAGGTAACTTTTGGACACAGAGAATGGTGAGCACGTGGAACTTGCTGCTTGGGGTAGCGGTAGAAGTAGATACATTAGGGCAGGGTGTCCCAACCTTCTTTATGCCACAGACCTCTACCGCTAACCAAGGGATCAGTGGGAACCCCTACATTAGGGACATTTAAGAGACTCTTAGATAGTCACATTGATGAGAGAAAAAAATGGAGGGCTATGTAGGAGGGAAAGGTCAGATTGATCTTGGAGTAGCTTAAATGGTTGGCAAAACATACAACGTACAACATACTCCGCAATATTGTTTTGTTTTTAAACAAAATTTTACACTTTGAATGGCAACCTCATGATTCGCCACATTATATCCCATTTGACAAACTGTTACCCATTCTCGTAACCCAGGATATCCAGGCAGTAGACCCTCTGCTCGGTGACCCATCCACCTTTGACCCCAGCAGTAAAGTTGACTGCAATACCCCAGGTCAGGGATCAAACATAGGGAACAATCCCAGAATGAGAGAAATGGAAGCTTATTAAAGCAATAAATATCTTACAAGCATAAGTTTATCTTTTTCCTTGAAAGCAAGTTGTATCACTGGACATAGAGATTAAAATTAAAGCACAAGATATTATTTTGTGTTTCATTCCCATACTGCAATCCGAAGACTCACATAGTGAAGACCTTGTAACTCACTTTAATTAAAATAAAGCACATAGTGAAAAACCGAGGTAATTCTCAACTTCCACACAGTATCAAAGGAATGATTGAATAGGTTAGGACTTTATTCCCTGGAGTGTAGGAGAATAAGGGGAGGTTTGATAAAGGTATACAAAATGATGAGAGGTATAGAGGTAGTAAATGCAAGCCAGCTTTTTTCCACTGAGGTTGGGTGGGACTACAACTAGAGGTCATGGGTTAAGGGTGAAAGGTGTAAAGATTAATGGGAACATGAGCAGAAACTTCTTCACTCAGAGAGTCGTGAGAGTGTGGAATGAGATGCCAGCGCAAATGGTGCGTGCAAGTTCAATTTCAATATTTTAGAGAAGTTCGGATAGTTACATCGATGACAGGGATATGGAGGACTATGGTCCCAGTGCAGGTACATGGGTTTAGGCAGTTTAAAAGGTTCAGCAAGGACTAGAAGGGCAGAAGGGCCTGTTACTGCGCTGTACTGTTTCTATGACTAACATCTAAGGAAGAAATTAAACTGCAGAGGGAAGAAACACCAAAACTAAATGTAATAAGGTCTACAATATGAATTTTAATATAAGTGTTGAAAATGCAATGTCCCAGACTTACAGTCCTTTTTCCTCTGCATCTCTACCTTATCTCATTTAATCACACATTGACATTTATGGGGTCAACTACTATAAAACAATAACATAGTTCACTAGCAGACAAGATAACATCTAATATTGTACTGATGAAATCTTCTTCATGTTATTATGATAGGTCTTGTAGCTTTAGTGTTGGTTCACCTGCCTGTCTTCAGCAAAGAGTGCAAGTGACACCAGACTTCACATCAGGGACTCCGTTCTATTTAGTGGGTATGTAACTGTTCTGGGAGAGTTAATGGCTTTATTACAGGTAAAACTCAGATCAGATGACCTATTAGCTCTTAAAAAGAGGCCAAGGGGAGGTAACAAAATATTCCATGTTAGAAAAATCGTAGATAATCTGAAACAGTTATTTTTCAACCTCTTTTTAAACAAAAAAAGTGCATTTATTATACAATCAACCCACTGCAGTAATAAATAATTACATTACGAACAAAAACCATATAGTCTTGCGGCAGAATGTCAGGTGAAGAGGGCCTAGGTCACTAATGTCACCACTAAAGGCATGTAGACAAATTATCAAGTGAGCTAGCTTACGGTTTAAGATTTGACATTGGGAACAAGTTGAACGCAGGCATTCAATGTCAGGTTCAATCTCCGTCTATCTGGTACACCGAACCAAGTGATGTATCAACACACACACACAACGAGGCGTTATGTCTATTACTACAACAATATTTACTAGGTCAACACTGACAGAACCACGAATTGACTGGTAATGTCATGTCACTCCAATGTGTGGGCCAAATCCATACCGGATTCAATCAGGATTTTAAATTATCACCTACTGAAGCAAACGAAACACTAAATCACTTAGGAAAAATCAGACGCACACGCTTAAAAACTCTGAACAGATGACAAAAAAAACGCCTCACTGAGATTGGTACTGGCGGCACCCACCGTCCAGTGTCTGGTATGGAGTAAACACGGTGGTTTCCTTCAGTTACATTGTAACAACAAGAAATACGCATTGGATATTGTTAGATGGTTATACATCACCAGCATTGTGAAGAAAGGATGTGCAGCCGGCGGTCGAGGATTCAGAGCAGCTCCCCTCTCACATCGCCCACTGAACGTGACAACTGCGCCGCTCTTCCCCGTCCCGCATTCCCCATTCGCCGCCCGGAGCAGCACCACGACCCGCCGCTGCTTCGGTGAAGACAGGGCGCACACACACAGACAGACAGAGGGAGGAAAAATGGAGGCCACTGCCTTGAGAAGCGGAAGTGCCGCTCGCACGGAACGAGCGGGTCAACAGAGCGCAGTGTGGAGACACAGAGACTGGCCGCGGTGCAGACAGGACCGTCTCAGACAGAGGCACCCGCACCCAGTATCCCTCATCAATATCCCGTAGGATCACCACCGTCTCCCGGTGCGTGAAAGGATCTCCATCCCTCTCCCACCGCCCGATACCATCACCACCCCTCTCCCAATGTGTTAACACCCCACCGCAATTGTCTGTTACAATCACCTCTCCTCTCCTGGTGTCCCATAGAAATACCTCCCCTTTCCCGCTGTGTGATACAATCACCACCCCTCTCCCACTGTCTGATATAATCCCCACTCCTCTCCGGGTGTCCCGTAGAATCACCACCCCTCACACAGTGTCTGATATAATTAATACCTCTCACCGACTGTCTCATATAATCAATACCACTAACACAAAATGACTGATATGATCAATACCCTCACACAGGTGACCAATATGATCAATATCCTCATAGTGTCTGAAATAATGAATGCCCCTCACTGACCATTTAATATAATCAATACCCTCACACAACGACTGATATAATCAATACCTTCACAGTGATCGATATGATCAATAACCTTACCCACTGTCTGATTTAATCAACACCCTTACACAGTATCTGATCTAATTGATATCCCTCACCCACTGTCTGATATAATTTAATTGAATTGGCTTTATTACTTAAATCCTTCATATGCATCAGGAGTAAAATTCTTTATGTTACATCTCCATCAAAATGTGCAATTTATAGTAATTTATAATAAATAGTATGTACATTTATAATAAATGGTATAAATTGATACCCCCACCCAATGTCTGATATTTTTGATACCCCTTACCCAATGTCTGATATAATAAATACCCTCACACCCTCACAATCACACAGTGACTAATATGATCAATACTGTCACACAGTGCCCGATAAAATGTATACCCCCACCAAATGTTTGATATAATCAATACCTTCACACAGTCACAGATATGATCAATACCTTCACACAGTGACTGATAAGATCAATACTCTCACACGGTGTCTGATATAATTAATACCCCTCACCCACTGTCTAATATAATCAATACCAATGCCATCCAGTGTCTAATAGAATTAAAACTTTTGTGTTGTATCTGTGATAAACTTCACTCTCAGCCTTTAGCCCATGTTAGATGCAGCCACACTGAGTTTCCAGTCATGTTGCAGTCCCTCCCTGCCCCATCTGTTCCTTGGTCACAGGTGCCTTCAGACCTGTTTCCTTCTCCTTGAGCCCTCATGGATATTGTGGGCTTGATACTCGTTACCTCTTGGATCTACTTGTCACTCTCATCTAAACTGTCCTATTGCCTTCTGGTAAAGAAGCCAAGAACCCTTTCCTGGTGGACTTAGGGGAGGCCATGCCATGTTGGGGTCTTATCTGATTGTCCGATGTGAGAACTCTTGCGGGGTCCTGGAGACCATCGATTTCGTTTTGGGGTGCGGCTAATGGAGACTGCAGAGCGGATCAGGCGGAGAGTCTGACAGGCAGCGGTACCTGTCACCGTGCTGCTTGTGTGGACGTTTTGGCAATCTCTTATTTGAACAATTATATCATCTAGAAGGACAGGGCTGGAATTGCCATATCTTAATTGCTTTTGACTTAAAGTTACAGCATGCCCTTTGGCCCAATGAGCCATTCCATGCGAACAATTAACTCACTAACCCGTACGTCCTTGGACTTTGGGAGGAAACCAGTGCACCTGGGGGACATCCATATGGTCTTGGGGAGAACGCAGAAGCTCCTAGCAGACAGCAGTGGGAATGGAACCTGGGTCACTGGCAATGTTACGCTAACTGCTACCCTGTTGTGCCACCTATGAGATCCTGTGCTTAGCTCCCCGGCAAAGCAAGGTATTGATTATGGCAAGACCATGTTGAGGTGTTTTCTTTTCAGGAGGACTCTGCTGGAATTGAGTTTCCCTGCTTCTTCTGGTCAATGAAGTCTCTCTGGACAATACTTCTTTCTCAGACCTTGGCATAGAAGATCAGTACGTCCCACACTAGGGTATGGAAAGAAGTTTCACACTCAAAGTAAAAATTATTTTCGTCTCACCTGTAAACTCTGTGTGCAGTCTGATGACTGCCACTTGCTCTTTTCATAGAGACACAGAGTCATGGAGTACTTCACCATTAAACTGTCCTAGTCCCATCAATTTGCATCTGGTCTATTGCCCTCCATACCCCTCTCATCCATGTATTTACCCAAATTTCTCAAATGTTGAGATCAAACCCAAATCCACCACTTCCCACTGGCAGCTTGTTCCACACTCTCACCCCCCTCCGAGTGAAGAAGTTCCCTCTCATGTTCCCCTTTAACATTTCACCTTTCATCTTAACCTATGACCTCTAGTTCTAGTCCTACCTAACCTGCTTGCATTAACCCTATCTTTTCACCTCATCATCTTGTACACCTCTATCAAATCTCACCTCATTCTCTTACACTCGAGGGAATAAGGTTATAACCTATTCCACCTTTCCCTAGGACTCAGGTCCTTGAATCCCAGCAACGTCCTTCCCTGCCATGTTTCAATCTTATTGACATATTTCTTGGAGGCATCTCCAGTTATTTATTTTTTATCATGAATGAAGTCTATTTTTGGAATAAAAAAATCTCTCCAGTGCTTTGAGTGGCTGCTGTCTCAGAGGGATTCAGGAGAGCAAAGGGCCGAGCTCTATGCCAGGCTTGAGGTCTTGAGCTTCCATAGGTAAATGACCAGAACTGTACTCAATACTCCAAATTAAGCCTCACCAATGTCTAATGCAACTTCAACATAACATCCCAACTCCTGCATTCAATACATTGATTTATGAAGGGATTTAGAGTCAACCAGAGGGTTATGAGGTGTCCACGTATTCCCAATGGAGGATGGTGTGGTCAATGAGAGGATCGAGCTTCCAGTACAAGTGGTAGAGGCGGGTTCGGTATTGTCATTTAAAGTAAAATTGGATAGGTATATGGACAGAATAGGAATGGGCTGAGTGCAGGTCGGTGGGACTAGGTGAGAGTAAGTGTTCGGCATGGACTAGAAGGGCCGAGATGGCCTGTTTCCGTGCTGTAATTGTTGTATGACAGCCTCAATCTTCAAGGTGCCACTCTGAGTTTCCCTTCCGAAAGAAGATAGTACAGCCTCCTTGTTCTTTTAGTTAACCATCACATCGCACTCAGGACAGAGTAACAAAGCTTAAATGAGCCTCAGAGTGGTATATGGTGCCGTGTACGTACTGTGATAATAAGTTTACTGTGACCTTTGAAAGGGCCTGAGTTTCCAAATGATGAAAGCAGAGCAAAGTTCAGACATGGGGCTACAGTGAGGTTCCAGACAGCCCAGGTCCTGTGGACACACACAAATACCTCTCCTCACTTCCACTTCCTCGCTTCCACTATTACATTTTTGGCTTCTGGGAGTCTTGTCTTTGCTCGATGTTTGTCCAGCTATGCTGATGTGACAGCCAAAAAAGCTCACCAACACGTCCACTTCCTCAGGTGGTAAAGAAATTTGGCATGTCCCCATCCTCTCTCACTGTTCTGTCTGAATGCTTGGTCTGGCGACTGCTCTGCACATGACGGCAAGAAACCGCAGACGGTTGTGGACACAGATGGGCTAGACCAGGGGACAACTTGAGGGACCGGGGACACTGGTGAGCAGCTGTCAGCAGTCTATGCCCCAGTAGGGATAAGAAGTAGAAGAATTGAAAGAAATACTAAAAATACTCAGTGTCTCCTTATGAAGTTACATCAAATACAATTGTTTCTGTTCAGTTCATCATTATTATTTTTCAATTGTTATTCATCATAATTTTTATCCAGCTGGAAGAGGTAAATGCAAGCCTCAATCTGTCACCAGCTTACCGCCATTTGGTGCTGGTCAGAACTGAGGAATTTGAATTCAAGGAAACACCAGTGGAATTTTCCTTTTTTGTGCATTTTTCCATGTTAAAATGATTTTTTTTAATTAGTTGTTTGCTCACGTCCATGTAAGGACATAAAATTATTTAATAATTTTTACAAAGAGCCTGGAAGAGGTGTAGCAGAAAGCACCGAGGATGAAGAGATGGGGAGAGGGATTAACTTCATGCCAGTTTTTGGCTGGTATCAATCAAAGTGAAAGTCCAAGTTGTGTTTATTTTCATTTCCACAAGTACATGGCTGTAGTTTCAACTTATACGCAGCAGCATCACAGGCATGTAGCTTCAGATAACTAGCATTCATACAGTAAGCAAAAATTGCACACAATTTTTGCAAGAAAGAACACAATTAGAACAAAAAAAGTCTATTTTGGTTTCTAATTTCTCCTCCCTTCCCGTTCTCTCCCTATTTCCATTCTCTATTCTGGTTCCCTTCTTATCCCTCCCTTCTCCTCACCTGCCGATCACCTCCCACTGATTCCCTCCTCCTTTCCTTTTTCCCCATGATCCACTCTCCTCTCCTATCAGATTCCTTCTTCTTCAGCCTTTTACCTTTCTCCACCTATCATATTCCAGCTTTTAAATTCACCCTTTTCCCACCCCGCCCACCAACCTTTGACCCCCACCTGGCTTGACCTATCACCTGCCAGCTTGCACCCCTTCCCAACCCCAACTTCTTACTCTGGTTTCTTCACTCTTCCTTTACAATCCTGATGGAGGGTCTCAGCTTGAAACGTCCACTCCACAGATGCTGCCTGACCTGCTGAGTTCCTCCAGCACTTTGTGCATGTGTGTGTGTTGTTCTCTATTTTAGTGATCAAAGTGGCCACGGTGTTCTTATACAGAGGCAGCGCTTAGGCTGTGCTGACTGCTTCGAGAACCAGGTGGATGAAGGGAAGTAGCTGTTCTTGAATCTGGTGGTGTGTCCTACCCGATGGTAAATGCCAAATGAAAATTAGGGGACAAATGTGTAAATTTCAGAGCTTCATGTTTTTATAGTTCTATTTACTCAAAGTTTGAAATAGACCCTAAGACTTAGGAGCAGAATTAGGCCATTCAGCCCATCAACACTGCTCCACCATTCCATCATGGCTGATCCCTCCCAAACCCATTCTCTTGCCTTCTTCCTGTAACCTTTGACACCCTGACTAATCAAGAGCCTGTCAACTTCTGCTTTAAATATACCCAATGACTTGGCCTCCACAGCCGTCCGTGCCAAATAATTCCACTGATTCAGCACGAGCTGTTTGCCTCAAAAAGCCTGCAGTTGCACAGCTCCCTTTCATGACCTCTGGGTGAAACGGTCACTTCGGGCAGTGATTCCTATTAACGACTCAGAAGCATTGTAAACAATTTAGTACCCACGTAAGTTCTGCTTTTCTAAGTTCCACAAACAGGATTGTGATAATGAGCATGTAGTTGAAAGGGTAAGTAATGACGGGGAAGAGGCAAGCAGAACTTCCTCCAACTCGTCCAATGATCTTCTATTGGAGTGAGAGGGGAGGACCTTCATCTTAATTTATAGACTCGAATGGAATATCATTTACTGAGAAGCACAGTGACACTACCCACCCTGCAAACTGCCTTTCCCTTCTGGAAAGCGCTACAGGGCTACCAAAACAAAAGCTTCACACCATCTCAGAAGTTTCTTCCCCCAGGCGGTTACTGTTCTACTTACCCCCTTCCCCAGCACTACCCTGTCACTGCACATTTTAAACCACTCCTTACAATGGAGGCCCACTTTGGAGTACTGTGTGCCATCTTGGTCACCTACCTACAGGAAAGATGTAAATAATGTTGAAAGAGTGCAGAGAAAATTTATAAGGATGTCACTGGGTCCGGAGGACCTGAGTTACAAGGAAAGATTGAATAGGTTAGGACTTTATTCCTTAGAATGTAAAAGAGTGAGGGGACATTTGATAGAGGTGTACAAAATGATGAGGGGTATAGATAGGGTAAATGCAAGCAGGCTTTTTCCACTGAGGTTAGGTGGGACTGCAACCTGAAGTCCAGGGTTAGGGGTGAAAGGTGAAAAGTTTAAGGGGAACACGAGGGAAAACTTCACTCGGAGAGTCATAAGAGTGTGGAACGGGCTGCCAGCTCAAGTGGTGCATGCAGGCTCGGCTTCAACATTTAAGCCAAGTTTGGATAGGTGCATGGATAGTAGTAGTATGGGGGGTTATGGTCCTGGTGCAGGTTGATGGGAGTAGGCAGTTTAAATGGTTCCAGCATGGACTAGATGGGCTGAACAGCCTGTTTCTGGGCTGTATTTCTCTATGGCTCTATTACTGTTTATATTGTAAATACATGCTAGTGAAGAAGGAAAACTCTGATCTCAAACCTCCGCTGCCTTGTGGCTAAACTCACTCATGGGGACGGCTTCTGGAGCAAACCCTGAGGAAAAACCCAGAGCTGGAGTCCCTCAGGCAGTCCTACGTTGACTTCAGTGCTGACTGGCCACTCTTGTGACGCTGTATCAAATTGTATCAGCCTCTACCATTTCTTTGGGTTCATCAGATACGTGGAGACAGGGAGCTTGCTCCGCATATCGTATCGCGCAGGCTTGTGTATCTCGGGCACAATATCCATGGATGACTCTGAACGACAGAGGCTCTCACCTCACATGCTAGTGTTTTTGTATTTATGCATATTTTATTCCATATTCACAACTTAACTTCTAACTTTAATTTTATTTATTACTCATAATTGTTGAATGTTGCAGTTTTATTGGTTCCCCGGCCAGAGCACCACAGCAAATTCCTATTACGTATAAGTGTATGTGGCAAATAAAGCTGATCCTTCATCTTTGATCCTGGATCTTTAACTGGAATATTTTAGCTCACTGGGGGTTGAACGTGGGTGTCCTCATTTAATCTTCCAGCTCTCACTGTCCAGGATACTCAGTTCTCTTCTGGAACCTCAACATGGAATTTGTTTGCAATTTCCTGCAATGGGACTTGAACCCATGACCTTCAGATGTCAGGCAGAAATGTTACTCTCTGTCTGAGCCATGGCTAACCCACTGTTTATTTTCTGTTAGAACATAGATTACAGAACAATTCAGCACAGTACAGGCCCTTCAGCCCACAATGTTATGCTGACCCTTTAACCTACTCCAAGATCTCCCCTGTGCTTTCTTCCCAATGCCTTTTGCACTATGGGAGAAGAACTCTGACTGTCCACCTAATCTATGCCTCTTATCATGTACACCTCTATGAAGTCACCTCTTCTCCTCCGTTGTTCCAAAAAGAAAAGCCCAAGCTTGCTTAACTTTCCTCATAATACGTGCTCCCTAATCCATGCAGCATCTTGCTAAAGCTTCTCTGAAAAACTGAACATAAATATAGTATAATCAGAGGTTAAAGAGCTGCAACATTACCTCATGCCTCTTAAACTCAATTCTCCTACAAATGAGGGCCAATACACCATACGGCTTCTTAACAACCCTATCAACTTGCGTGGTACAATCTATCAACCTTATGGACAACCCTATCAACCTGTATGGTTAATTCTATCAACTTGCATGGTGCAACATATCTACTTGTGTGGTACAGCCTATCAACTCGCATGGACAACCCTATTAATCTGCATGGGACAACCCTGTTAACCTGTATGGATAACCCTGTCAACCTGTATGGACAACCCTGTCAACCTGTATGGACAACCCTATTAACCTGTATGGACAACCCTGTCAACCTGTATGGACAACCCTGTCAACCTGTATGGACAACCCTATTAACCTGTATGGACAACCCTATTAACCTGTATGGACAACCCTATTAATCTGCATGGGACAACCCTGTCAACCTGTATGGACAACCTGTATGGACAACCCTATTAACCTGTATGGACAACAACCCTGTCAACCTGTATGGACAACCCTATTAACCTGTATGGACAACCCTATTAATCTGCATGGGACAACCCTGTCAACCTGTATGGACAACCTGTATGGACAACCCTGTCAACCTGTATGGACAACCCTATTAACCTGTATGGATAACCCTATTAACCTGTATGGACAACCCTATTAACCTGTATGGATAACCCTGTCAACTTGTATGGACAACCTGTATGGACAACCCTATTAACCTGTATGGATAACCCTTTTAACCTGTATGGATAACCCTGTCAACCTGTATGGACAACCCTATTAACCTGTATGGACAACCCTATTAACCTGTATGGATAACCCTGTCAACCTGTATGGACAACCTGTATGGACAACCCTGTCAACCTGTATGGACAACCCTGTCAACCTGTATGGACAACCTGTATGGACAACCCTATTAACCTGTATGGATAACCCTGTCAACCTGTATGGACAACCTGTATGGACAACCCTGTCAACCTGTATGGACAACCTGTATGGACAACCCTATTAACCTGTATGGATAACCCTGTCAACCTGTATGGACAACCCTGTCAACCTGTATGGATAACCCTGTCAACCTGTATGGACAACCCTGTCAACCTGTATGGATAACCCTATTAACCTGTATGGATAACCCTGTCAACCTGTATGGACAACCTGTATGGACAACCCTATTAACCTGTATGGACAACCCTGTCAACCTGTATGGACAACCCTATTAACCTGTATGGATAACCCTATTAACCTGTATGGACAACCCTATTAATCTGCATGGGACAACCCTGTCAACCTGTATGGACAACCTGTATGGACAACCCTATTAACCTGTATGGACAACCCTGTCAACCTGTATGGATAACCCTGTCAACCTGTATGGACAACCTGTATGGACAACCCTATTAACCTGTATGGACAACCCTGTCAACCTGTATGGACAACCTATCAATCTGCGTGGGACTTGAACCTGCGACCTTCAGACTTCAGGTAAGAAAGCTACCCACTGAACCACAGTTAGCACCACTGACTACTCTCTGATACCTACACCTTGATTTTGGAATCTCTACCTGGAACATTTTGGGAGTGGGGGTTATTTGTTACCAGTACAGCTACCCCCCCCCCCAGCTTACGAACGGCTGATTAATGTACAGTATGCACAATCGACCATCTGGGAGAGTGCCGGGCTGGATTCACTCGCTGACGCAGGTCTGCAATCACCCTCTGCTGGGTTATGTCTGCACTTCCAGCTCACTGCTATTTGTGTTAGATGCCTCTAACGTATCTGGGGAGGACATTGTGCAAGCATAATTTTCAGGTGATTGGAGGAGAGTCTAGAGTGGATGTCAGAAGTAAGATTTTTACATCAGACTGGGTGGAACGCACAGCCAGGGGTGGTGGTAGAGGCAGATACATTAGGGGCATTTAAGAGACTCTTAGATAGGCAAATGGATGAGAGAAAAATTGAGGACTACGTGGGAGGGAAGGGTTAGATTGATCTTCCAGTAGGGTAACGCTATTACAACACCAGTGACCAAGTTTCAATCCCCACTGCTGTCTTCAAGAGTTTGTACATTCTCCCAGTGACCATGTGGGTTTTCTTTGGTATTCCAAAAACATGCAGATTAGTCACAAATAATCTGACATCAGTGGTGGGAAAGTTATTGTAAGATATTCAAAGGGGCTGGAAATATGAGTATTTGGATAGACAGGGACTGATTAGGGAAGTCAATGTGGCTTTGTGTGTGATAAGTCATGCCTAACCGATCTTATAGAGTTTTTTGAGAAAATTACCAGGAAAATTGATGAAGACGAGGCAGTGGATGTTGTCTATATGGACTTTGACAAAGTCCCACATAGGAGGTTAGCCAAGAAGGTTCAATTCACTCGGCATTCAATATGAGGTAGAAAATGGAATTAGACATTGGCTTTGCATAAGAAGCCAGCGAGTGGTTGTAGATGGTTGCCTCTCTGACTGGAGACCTGCGACTAGAGGTGTGTGCTGCAGGGATTGGTGTTGGGTCTGTTGTTGCTTGTCATCTATCCCAATGAGCTGGATGATAATGTGGTAAACTGGATTGGTGCATTTGTGGATTACACCAAACAGGCTGAAAAGTGGCAGATGGAATTTAATGCAGAGATGTTGCACTTTGAGAGGGCCAGCAGGGTAGTTCTTACACGGTGAACGGTGGGGCACTGAGGAGTGAATTAGAACAGTGGGATCTGTAAACACAGACCAGAATTCCTTGATGTGGCATCACATGTAGATAGGGTCATAAATAAAGCTTTTGGAACAGTGGCCTCATAAACAAGGTATTGGGTACAGGAGTTGGTTTGTTATGCTGAAGTTGTATAAGACATTGGTGAGATCTAATTTGGAGTATTGCGTGCAGTTTTGGTCACCTGTCTACAGGAAAGATGTAAGTAAGATTGAAAGAACGCAGAGAAAATTTACAAAGATATTGCCAGGACTTGTGGACCAGAGCTACAGTATGGAGAAAGGTTCGGACTTTATTCCCTAGAACACAGAAGACTGAGGGGAGATTTGATAGAGGCATACAAAATTATGAGGAGCATAGAGAGGGTAAATGGAAGCAGGCTTTTTCCACTGAGGTTGAGGGAGACTACAACTGGAGGTCATGGGTTAAGGGTGAATGGTGAAATGCTGGAAGGGAACATGAGGGAGAGCTTCTTCATTCAGAGGGTGGCAAGAGTGTGAACCAAGATGCCAGCGAAGTGGTGGATGCGGGTTCAATTTCAACATTTAAGGGGAATTTGGGTAGGCAGATGGATGGGAGACATATGGATAGCTATGTTCAATGGGACCCAGCAGATTAATGGTTTGGCATGAATTGGATGGGCTGAAGGGACTGTTTCAACTCTATGACTCCATAATTGGGCAGCGTAGGCTTGTTGGGCTGGAAGGGCCTGTTACCGTGCTGTCTGTCGAAATAAAATAAAAGTTTGGTACAACATTGTGCACTGCCCTGACCTGTACTGTATTGTTCTGTAATCTATTTTCGCTCAGTGAACAGGAGTGTACCCAATAAAGTGGCCGCAGGAGAGGACCCCACTGTGAACCTCTGCTGCTGTAGCCCGTCCACTTTGACAGAGACGCTCTTCTGCACACCACTGTTGTGACACATGGTTGTTTGAGTTACTGTCACTTTCCTGTCAGCTTGAACCCGTCTGGCCGTTCTCCCCTGACCTCTCTCATTAGCAAAGTGTTTTCACCCACAGAACTGCCGCTCACTGAAAGTTTTCTTTTGTTTTTTTGCACTATTCTGTGAAAACTCCCCTGCAGGAGGACCACAACCTTCTCGTGGTTTGGAGTCTTGTGTGCCTCAATGACCCAGAGAGCTCTGTTGGCTGGAGTCAGGGCCTTACTCTTCGGCTCTTGATAGGGTCACCTATGCCAAACAGGTCAAAGGGTAGAGGCCAGACTAAGAGTGGTCCACTGGTCCTCCAGGTTCTGGGTTCAGTTCAGGGTTAGCAACCCTGACTGGTCAAACAAAACTGTTACAGAAGCAGCAATGAAGAATCCTTCCGCATCTGGGTGCAACGGTATTCCTGAGTCTCCACCCAGGATTTTACTGACTGACAGCAGTGAAAACCGAGAGCAAGTTACTGACACAATGAAGCAAGCCCTGAACTTTGTCAGAGATGGAGGACCTTCATTGCCACCCTAAATGCCAGCAACATGGCAGGCAGTAAAAATAAAAATCTGTAAACTCTAGAGATTGCTGTGCGTGAAAATCCCAGGAGAACAGCAGCTTCTGAGCTACTCGAGTCACCCCATCTGGCACCAGCAATCATTCCACAGCCAAAGTCACTTAGATTGCATTTCTTTCCTGTTCTGATGTTTGACCTGAACAACAACTGGACCTCTTGACCATGTCTGCATGCTCTTATGCATTGAGTTGCTGCCACATGATTGGCTGATTAGATATTTACATTAATGAGCAGGTGTACTTGTGTACCTAATAAAGTGGCCATTCCGTGTATGTAAAGCAGGCTCACAGTAAGCTGCAACCCATCAGTGCCTGGTTTTGTTTCTAACCTCACTGAAAAGCCTTTCACACGTTTCCAGTTGACCAGAAATCAATTAATATAAAATGTTGAAATTTCACAGCCCATTAACTATGCATATCCATTAAATATTGTGTAAATGTGCCAACAATCTTGCAACAATGCAACTTTAAACTTGTAACCACCGCTGTTTTATAAAATTACAACGCGTTTCATTCTCAATTTAATTAAAATTTATAGCATTTGATGGCTTGTTAAGTTTATTCTTTCTGCGACACGTTCTTGATGCTGGTAATCTCTACACCATCTGAACTGTTACAGATTTGATAAAGAAAATTATCAGAAATATACATTTTGTGACACAATAGTAAAAATTTTAAACTCACAATTCTTGCATTCTGTATTAAATTTTGGTTTCACGTGTTGTAGTTGTTTTGAGCCTGAAGACACACACTTATCCATTTAGAAACAGCTTCCCCCCACCCCCTGCTTTCAGATTTCTGAATGGTCCATTAACCCATGAACACAATAGTGATTCCTCTTCGACAGTATCTATTTTTATTGTAACCTATAGTAATTCTTAAAATACCTTGCACTGTACTGCTGCTACAAAATAATAAATTTCATGATGTCAGTGATAATAAACCTGATTCTGATTCCAATTTACATTTGGATTAATTTATTACGTGTACGTCAAAACCTACATTTGCATCAACAGCCTCAGTCTAAAGATGTGCTGGGGGCAGCCCACAAGTCGGCTGCCAACTTAGCGTGCCCACCGTGCTCGGCAGAACACAGAACACAACAAGCAACAAAACGCAACAGCAAAACAAACCCCTCCCCTCCCTCCCGCTCTCCCACCCACCCATCCATGCACTGGACACATGGATGGGTCTCCAAATTCCAATCTCCATGCTTTGCCTTCCAGACTTCCCATCAACCTTTGGGCCTGAATTTTCAGTGTTGACCACCGTGCTAGCGGTAATAGGACCTTGAGTTCCAGGCTCACTGGCAGGGAGCTTTGGTGTAATGGTAATTACCACTGGATCAGGAATCCAGAGACCCAGTTATATGCTGGGGACATGAATTCAATCCCCGCCATGGCAGAGGTGAAATTGAAGTTTTAAAAAACATCTGATGTTTTTAGGGGAGCGATGCATCATCAATAACTCTAGGAGACTGGAAGTGAATGATAGGCTTTTATTAACAGCGAAAAGGAAGCACGACATGTGTCAAAGACTGAGGGAGGAGCAGTGCCCCAATTGCCTTTATACAGGGGTTTATGGGAGGAGCCACAGGAGCAGTCAGCAGAGGGGCGTGTCCAGACAGGTATATGTAGTTCACCACAGGGAGGAATCCTGCCCTCCTTACCTGGTCTTAAATGCCCTCTGAAATAGACTAGCAGTTGTACCAAAATTTTAAGAATAGCCCTCGTGCCTCCTGCTGTCACAGGAGCTGACTTTGGACAGCCCGATGTCTGTGGATGACCTTCATCTCCCAGTACACAGCACAGGGACTGAGGAAGCTGGCAATTATTTCACAAGAGGTTGTCTCTGTCATGGAGCCACATGGCCTGCCCATCGGAATGACATCTTGCCTTCAGTCTGGGATAGCGGCCTGGAACCGGACACTTACTTTACTTGCTTTGGGATGTCAGTTTAAAGGGTCTCGGCCCGAAACATCGACATCGCTTCTCCCTGTAGATGCTGCCTGGCCTGCTGTGTTCTACCAGCATTTTGTGTGTGTTGTTGTTCTTTGAATTTCCAGCATCTGCAGACTTCCTCGTGTTTCCTCCAGCATTTTGTGTGTGGTGCTCGGACTTCCAGCTTTGCAGGCTTTCTCGTGCCATATTGTGCAGACAACGTTGATGGCAAAGAACCATAGAGATTCCCGAAAACTACATCACAGAAGCAGGCCCTTTGGCCCATCTACTCCATGCCAAACCGTTATTCTGCTGAGTCCCATTAACCTGCACTCAGACCATAGCCCTTCATAGCCCTCCCACAATGTACCTACCCAAATTTCTCTTCAAAGTTTACATCAAATTTCTTCCTCCACTTCTGCTGGCAGCTCGTTCCACACTCCCACTAACCTCTGAGTGAAGAAGTTCCCACTCTAGTTCTCCTTAAACATTTCACCTTTCACCCATAACCCATGATCTCTAGTTCCTGTTTTACCCAACCTCAGTGGAAAAAGCCTGCTTATCTACCCTATCTATGCCCCTCATAATTTTGTCTATCTCTATCAAATCTCCTCTCAATCTTCTGTGTTCCAGGGAATAAAGTCCTAACCTATTCAACCTTTCCCTATATCTCAGGTCCACTGATCCTGGCAACATCCTTGTAAATTTTTCTCTGCCCAATTTCAATCTTATTTTCAATTTCAGCATTCCCTAAATGTATCCCCACATATTTATCACAAATAAGGTCTAATTTTGGAATAAAAATCTCTCCAGTGCTTAGGGAGCAGTAGGGGGCTGTTGACTCAGAAACAGTCGGGATTGCAGGGTCCCCGAGCTTTGTCTCAGGTTTGAGGTCCTGGCCTTCAAAGCCATAGCCAAGGAATGGCTGGAGTCCGCAGCTTTGTCCAGCCCCAGGACCGGCCATTTCTGAGCTTCTGCCGCCCCCTAGTGGACCCGAGTGTCAGTTCAGGCAAGCACAAAGCGTTGATTTTCAGGAATTGCAAACTATTGAATCAGAATCAGGCTTACTGTCACTGACTGAAATTCGTCACTTTGTGGCAGCGTACCGTGCAAAACGACTGTAAGTTGCGTAAGAAATACAACTAAATAATTAGTACAAAAAGAGAGTCTCGATGCTCCTGTGGCCAAAGAGATTATGGAGAAGGATCTTCAGGGCCTTCCTCTCTGAACAGTCCATGAACCCTACCTCACGTATTTTTTTAACATTATTTATGTTTTATTATAATTAATAGAAAGATGTACTGCTGCCACAAATTTAATCAGTGTTAATAAACCTGATTCAGAAGTATCTTACCTCCTGCCTTTTGCCTCGCTGCTGCCACGGGGAAGGAGGTACAGGAGCCTCAGGACCCACACCGCCGGGTTCAGGAACAGTTATTACCCCTCGACCATTGGGCTCCTGAACCAGACAGGATAACTTGCCCATCACTGAACTGTACCCACAGCCCACAGGCTCGCTTTTAAGGACTCATCTCATGTTCTCGATATTTACTATTATTTATTTTGTATTTGCACTGCTTTTTGTCTTTTGCACATTGGTTGTTTGTCTGTCCTGATGGGTGCAGTATTTCACTGATTCTGTTATGTTTCTTGGATTTACTGTGTGGGTCTTCAAGAAAACAAATCTCAGGGTTGTATATGGTGACATAAATTTACTTTGAACTTTGAAAATAGTGATTATAGACTGTTCAGAAATCTGATGATGGAGGGGAAGCCCAGCAGTGTCTCTACTTTCTGCGAAGGCTGAGGAAAGTCCATCTCCCACCCCCCCATCCTCATCACATTCTACAGGGGTTGTATTGAGAGCATCCTGAGCAGCTGCATCACTGCCTGGTTTGGAAATTGCACCATCTCGGATCGCAAGACCCTGCAGCGGATAGTGAGGTCAGCTGAGAAGATCATCGGGGTCTCTCTTCCTGCCATTACGGACATTTACACTACACGCTGCGTCTGCAAAGGAAACAGCATTATGAAGGACCCCACGCACCCCTCATACAAACTCTTCTCCCTCCTGCCGTCTGGGAAAAGGCACCGAAGCATTTGGGCTCTCACGACCAGACCATGTAACAGTTTCTTCCCTCAAGCTATCGGACTCCTCAATACCCAGAGTCTGGACTGACACCAACTTACTGCCCTCTACTGTGCCTATTGTCTTGTTTACTATTTATTGTAATGCCTGCACTGTTTTGTGCACCTTATGTAGTCCTGGGTAGGTCTGTAGTCTAGTGTAGTTTTTTTCTGTGTTGTTTTTATGAAGTTCAGTGTAGTTTTTGCATTGTTTCATGTAACACCATGGTCCTGAAAGATGTTGTCTCGTTTTTACTGTGTACTGTACCAGAAGTTATAGTGGAAATGACAATAAAAAGTGACAATAAAAAATGACAATAAAAACTGTTCCTAAAACATTGAGTGTGTGTCTTTAGGCTCCTGTAGCTCCTCCCTGATGGTATTAAAAAGAGGGCATGTCCCAGATGGTGAGTGGATGTGTCTTTTTGAGGCCCCGCCTGTTCTCAATGATATGGAGGCTTTTGCCCAAGAGGGAGCCATTGGGGTCCACTACCCTCTGCAGCTTTTGCATTTTCCTGGGCGTCGGAGCCTCCATATCAGTCGGTGATGCAGCCAGTCAGAATCCTCTCCATGGTACATCTCCAGTCTTTGGTGACGTACTAAATCCCCTCAAACGCAAGTTAAAAGATTCTAAAGATTAAACAGAGGTTACCTTCATTTGTCACACGTGCATCAAAACACGCAAAGAAACGCGTGGTTCGTGTCAAATCAAATCAGCGAGGATTGTGCTGGGATGTTGGCACCACAAGTATTGCCACACTGATGGTACCAATGTAGCATGCCCACAACTCGCTAACCCTAACCTTCCGTCCTTGGACGATGGGAGGAGGCCAGGCGGCAATGGGGAGAACGTGCAAACTCCTCACAGTCAGCGTCAGGAATTGAACCCCAGCCTTATTGCCAGCACCGGAAAGCACTGCGGTAAATGCTACACTGGCATGCCATCCTTATCATCTCTGATCACAGTGCCTTTTCAATTTACATTCCGCTAAATTAAAAACAAGGGGTTTCCGCTAAAATTCACTGAGCACTGTTATTTATACTGTCCATCACTAATTGCTCTTGAGGGGGACGTGGTGAGCTGCCTCTGGAACTGCTGTATTACCATCAGGTGAAGATGCCCCCACTCTATGCTGTAGGGTAGGCAGCTCCAGGATTCACGCCCAGTGTTGATAAAGGGGCACTGATATGTTTCCAAGCAGGTAGCTAGTTTGGAGGGAAACCAGCAGGTAAAACTTTAAGACATAGGAGCAGAATTAGACCATTCAGCCCATTGAGTTGGCTCTGCTATTCCATCATGGCTGATTTTTACACCATGAGACAATAGAGCAGAATTAGGCCATTCAGCCCACTGGGCCTGCTCCGCCATTTCCCTCTCAGCCCTAATCTCCTGCCTTCTCCCCCGTATCCCTCCATGCTCTGACCAATCAAGAATCTATCAATCTCTGCCTTAAATATACATAAAGACTTGGCCTCCACAGCTGCCTGTGGCAAAGAATTCCACAGATTCACTACTCTGGCTATAGAAGTTCCTCCTCCTCGTCGTTCTAAAAGGATGCCCCTCTATACTGAGGCTGTGTCCTCTGAGACTCTCCCACCCCAGGAAACATCCTCTCCACTTCCACTCTATCAAGGCCTTCCAGCATTTGATAGGTTTCAACAAGTTACCTCCTCACTCTTCTGAATTCCAGCGAGTAGAGGCCCAGAGCCATCAAACGTTCCTCATATGACAAGCCTTTCAATCCTGGAATCATTTTCGAGAACCTCCTTTAAAACTTTTCCAATGTCAGTACATCCTTTCTTAGTCAGGGGCCCAAGACTGCTCACAATACTCCACGTCAGGCCTCAAAGATTGATGCAAAATATTTACTCAGTTTATCTGCCATTTCCTTGTCCTCATTACCATCTCTCCAGCATCATTTTCCAGTGGTGTAATATCCATTCTCACCTCTCTTTTACATTTTATGTATCTGAAGAAACTTTTGGTATCCTCTTTAATATTATAGGCTAGCCTACCTTCTTATTCCATCTTTTCTTTCTTAATTACTTTTTAAATTGCCCCTGTTGGTTTTAAAAGCATCCCAATCCTCTAACTTCCCACTAATTTTTGCTCTATCATATGCCCTCTCTTTGGCTTTTATGTTGGCCTTGACTTCTCTTGTTAGCCACGGTTGCACAAGTTGTGTCATCTTACCTTTAGAATACTTCTTTCTCTTTGGGATGTATATATTCCGTGCCTTCTGAATAGCTTCCAGAAAATCTGGCCATTGCTGCTGTGCCAGTGTTCTTTTCCAATCAATTTTGGCCAGCTCTTCTCTCAAGCCTCTGTAATTCCCTTAACTCCACTGTAAACTTGATACATTTGACCTTAGCTTCTCTTTCTCAAATTGCAGGGTGAATTCGATCACATTATGATCACTTCCTCCTAAGGGTTCCTTTACCTTAAGCTCCATAATCAGTTCTAGTTCATTGCACAACACCTGATCCAGAATAGCTGACCCCTAGTGGACGCCCCCATGAGCTGCCCTAAAAAGCCGTCCCATCGGCATCTTAGAAATTCCTCCTCCCGCACCAACCTGACTTCCCAACCTACCTGCGTATTGAAATCCCCCATGACTGTTGTAACATTGTCCTATTGTCATGCATTTTCCATCTCCCGTTGTAATTTGTAGGCCACATCCTTATTGCTATTTGAGGGTCTGTAGGTCTGTATACAACTCCCAGCAGAGTCTTTTAACCCTTGCAGTCTCTTAACTCTACCCACAAGGATTCAAAACCTATTGATCCTATGTCACCTTTTCTTTTTAATTTTTTTAATGAATTTTTACAATGCTACAAAACTAAAAAAATGAAAAAGAGGTTAATACAGTGCAAAACAAACGTATCAAAGTACAATTTGACTATTTTCTAATAACACTCGCCTGTCCTTTCAATGCAATGTGCTTCCTTGGACATTAAACTCCCAGGTATAATCTTCTTTCAGCCACGGTTCAGTGGTGCCAACAAGATCATCAGTTCCTATCAGTAACTGTGCTACAAGTTTATCTACTTTATTCCGCATACTGTGCACATTCAGGTATAACACCTTCCGTCCCGCATTCACCCTTTTCTATTTTGTCCCTCTTTTATTTTGCAGCTCACCTGGTGACTGCAATTTTGCCCAATCACCAGCCCCTCCTTGCTGGGAGTCTCACTACACCTTGTCTCTGTTTCTAAACCAACTACCTTGTCCTCAGCCTGTCACTGCGGCTCCCATCCCCCTGCCAAATTAGTTTAAACCCACTGGAACAACTCCAGCCAACCTGCCCACAAGGACATTGGACCTCGTCAGCTTCAGGTGTAACCTGTCCCTTTTGTACAGGTCATACCTACCCCAGAGGAGATCTCAATGATCCAGAAATCTGAACCCCTGCCCACTGTACCAGTTCCTCAGCCACACATTCACCTACCAACTCATCTATTTTTACCTTCCCTGGCACACGGCACAGGCAACAATCCAGAGATCACTACCCTGGAGATCCCGTTCCTCAGATTTCTACCTAGCTCACTAAAATCTCTCTTCACCTTGTCTGCCCATGCGTATATATACCAAGACGTCTGGCTGCTGACCCTCCCCCTTGAGAATGCAGTGGACACAATCCGAGATGTCCCTGACCCTGGCAGCTGGGAGGTATCACACCATCCAGGTGTCTCTATCACACCCTGTTCCTCTCGCTAAGGAATCTCCTATCAACACTGCAGTCCTCTTCACCTCTCTGTTCCTCTCATCCACAGCACCAGAGACCTGGTCACTGTGACTCCCCCGGTAGGTCATCTCCCTCAATAATATCTAAAGTTATATACTTATTATTTTGGGGGACGGCCACAGGTGTTCCCTGCTCCACCCTTCCTTCTCTTGACAGTCACCCAGTTACCTGTCTCCTGTAACCTAGGGGTGACTACCTCCCTGTAGCTCCTGTCCATCCCTCCTCATTCTCCCGTATGAGTCGAAGGTCATCGAGCTGCAGCTCCAGTTCCTTAATACCTCCTCTCAGGAACTGTAGCTCAGTGCACCTGGTGCAGGTGTGTTTATCTGGGAGAATGGAGGTTTACCAGCCCTCCCACATCCCACACAGCGTACAAAACACTGCCCCTGCAGCCATTCCCACTAAACTGCTCTGCCCTAACAGACGAGGAATGAAGAATTAAGAACAAAAAGAGGAACTTACCTCACCCGAGCCACTCTGAACACTGGCTCGCCCTCAACGATGGCCACTCTGCTCGCACTTACGATGGTTTTATTCGCCCTTTCTAATGAATCCCGCTCGGTGATTGGTCACGGCCCAACTCTGAAAAGCTCCTGCAAGGTTAACCTTTTTAAAGTTGAGTGCAGAGCTGATTGAAAGGGCAGCTCTCTTCACGCACTCCTGCTCAGTGCAGTGATTGGCTAATTCCCTCTCAACCCCATTCTCCTGCCTCTCACCATAAACTTTGACATCCTTACTAATCAGGAACCCATTAACCTCCAGTTTAAGTATATCCAACGATCTGGCCTCCACAGCCACCTGTGGCAATTGATTCCAGTGATTTATTGCCTTCTGGCTAAAGACATTTCTCCTCATCTCCATTCTAAAGGGACATCCTTATATTCTGAGGTTGTCCCCCCAGTCCTAGATTCCCCCACTATCGGAAACACACTCTCCACATTGACTCTACCCCAGCCTTTCAATATTTCAAAGTTTTAATGAGATTCCCCCCCACCATTGTTCTAAACTCCAGCAAGTACAGGTCCAGAGCCATCAAACGGTCCTCATACATTAACCCTTCCGTTCCTGGAGTCATTGTTGTGAACGTCCTCTGGACCCTCTCTAATGCTAGAACCTCCTTTCTTAGTTAAAGGGGCCCCAAAATACTCCGTGTGGTCTGAACGATCTTATAAAGCGTCATTTGCCCTTGTCCGTCTTGAGTGTAGGGTTTGAGGACCAGAGTTACCTTAAAATTATTCCTCTCTGGCTGTCCACTCGATCTAAGCCTCTTATCATCTTGTACACCTCCATCAAGTCACCTCTCGTTCTTTCACCTCAAAGAGAAAAGCCTCATCTCACTCAACCTTTCCTCATAAACCATGAGCTCTAATCCAGGCATCGCTCCAGTAAATCTCAGTGCGCCCACGTTTTTCCCACAATGGGGCGACCAGGACTGAGCTCAATACGCCAAGTAAGAAGAGCTTTACAGAGTTGAAACATTACCTCACAGCTCCTAAACTCAATCCCCCGACTAATGAAAGCCAACACTCCACACACCTTCTCAACCGAGGGGCAGTGTTCCCACCCAGACAGCGGTGAGCGTAAGGAATGAACTGCCATCCCAAAGGAGGAGGCTGGGCAGGTACAATGACAAAATGGTGGACAAGTCGCTGATCGGGAACACGGGACTAACAGGAATGGGAATCGATGTCAGCAGGGACCAGTTGGGCTGAAGGGCCTGTTTCTATGCTGTCTGACTCTATAATAAACGGTGAAGTAGTGGAAAGCATGTCCAGTTTCAAGGATCTCCCTTGGTCCATCAACACAACCTCGATAGTAGGGAAGTCACACAGCAACTATACTATCTGAGGCGCTTAAGGAGAGCTAATCTGCCCCAAAAACCTTTATCGGTGTGTGGCAGAGAGCATACCGACATACGAAATGACAGTGTGAGGCTCCAGCTGCAGCAAGGCTGATCACAAAGCGCTCCAATGGGTGATTAGAATGGCTTAGCACATCATCAGGACTCAACGACCGGACCTGGAGACATTAAAGATTAATCCCATCTCAGACACGAAGCGTTCAACCTCCCATATTCAATCTTAATATTCAATCATCAGTAAGGGATACAGGAACATCTTAGCGAAGACGGTAAGACTGAAAAACAGTTTCTTCCCGAGGACTGTTGTGCAGCTGAATAATGCGACTCCGTGGCTTGCCAATGGCCCTTGAGTGTTATGGACCATCAAAGTCACTTGTTGCATGTAAATATGGGAATTTATTTTAGTTCAGCTGTGCCGCATGCATTGTAAATATCTGTTTAGCACGGATTGGAGTAGTACTGCAACCTCATTGTCTTGAGCAATATCAATGAAGTTCTGTTCTATTCAGGTTATTCGGCCAATGAGCAAATGGGCGCAGAGAGAGAGTGAGAACTTAGTGAAAAGAACAGAGAGAATTAACTCTGTTTCTCTCCCCACAGCCACAGCCTGACCTGCTGAGTGTCTCAATCATTTTCTGTCTTTGCTATAGACAGAAGAATGCGAGAGTTGTGTAGCGCAGAGGAGGAGGCTGTGTCCAGCAGGTCAGGCTGGGCACGTCCCCCGCTCCCGGATAAGAAGGAGTGGAACAAGTTGAGCCAGTGTCACGATGGGCAACTGATATTAACCGAGAGACCAAACTGTCTGAAGCTGCAGAATTGAAATATGGAATCCAAAAGTCTGCAAAATGCCCAGTTGGAAGATGAGGTGCTGACCTGAAACCATGCTGGCATTTCACCTCATGTTTCGATGTAAGTGTGACAAATAAAGCTAATCTTTGAAAGATGGGATTGGAATCAAGTGTTAAGTGAAAGACAACAGGAAGATAGTTTGGTGGACAGAGGAAACTTTCCTGCTGCCTTTTACATGTCAAGCAACAGTTTGAGCTAATCCCCCAGAATGATTTATACACCACTGTCTTCCCAGTTGCCCAGCAAGATAGAAGACAGTCCTTTGCCTCCTGAATTTCTCACACAATTTACCTCACTCACGATTCAACTGAGAACAAGCAGAAATGAAATAACCTGCAGGGCGCTGCATGTCCACTAGGCGGCGGCAGATGCACTCTTGAAGAAAGGCTACTCCCAGTGAATTCAGCTTAGTGGCGTTGGACAAGACAACTGGCCATTACTTTTAAATCAAAATGATTCTAAATGAAATATATAACACTTCTAAACAAATTTCAGGATGTGACCGTATCTTTCTTTCCCTCTCTGTCTTTCTCTTTTTCCCTCCCTCTCTCTTCCCCCCTCTTAAGGAGGAGGTTGAGGAGGTTTGGTTTGTCACTAAATGCTCTTAAGAAATTTCTACAGAATTTCTGTTGAAAGTGTCCTTACTGGTTGCATTGTGGGCTGGTATTTCAAGTCGAAAGTACAGCCTCAAGAGGCAACATCCACCATCAAAGACCCACACCGTCTGGGTCGTACCATCTTCTCTCAGCTACCACCAGGCAGGAGGGGCAGAACCCTTAAGTCCCACACCACCGGGTTCAGGAACAGTTGTCTCTCTTCAACCACTCGGTCCCTGAACCGACAGCACAACCCTCCGTGACCGCTCTGCGTACCTTGCTCTCAAATAGAATTTTCTGTTCTGCTTGTGTACAAAATTACGTACAACCAAAGTTTTTCTTCTGTGAACGCTGCTTATATGATGCCATGGGCCTGAGCTGCTGCTGCAAGTGAGCTGTTTATCACCCCTGTGCAGACATACATGCCCTTGTGCAGATGACAGAAAACTGCACTTTGACCTTTGACTCTGATGTTTTCTTCTAAATTTGGGTGAAGGGTCTTAACCGGAAATGTTGACTAATTCCCCCGCAGATGCTGCCTAAACATCCGGGTTCCTCCAACATCTTCTCAGTTGGCTCAAATTCCGGCATCTGCAGCCTCATGTGTGTCCTTCGAATTTTGCCATTGTTAAGCTCCCAGGCATGTGCCTGAAAGATAGGGAGGGAGAGGGGAGGAGAAAGGGGAGGCGGAGAGAGAGAGAGAAAAGGAGAGGGTGAGAAGGGGAGAGAGGGAGGGAGAGAGGAGCAGAAAGGGGAGGCGGAGAGAGAGAGAGAAAAGGAGAGGGTGAGAAGGGGAGAGAGGGAGGGAGAGAGGAGGAGAAAGGGGAGGCGGAGAGAGAGAGAGAAAAGGAGAGGGTGAGAAGGGGAGAGAGGGAGGGAGAGAGGAGGAGAAAGGGGAGGCGGAGAGAGAGAGAGAAAAGGTGAGGGTGAGAAGGGGAGAGAGGGAGAGAGAGAGGAGGAGAAAGGGGAGGCGGAGAGAGAGAGAGAAAAGGAGAGGGTGAGAAGGGGAGAGAGGGAGGGAGAGAGGAGGAGAAAGGGGAGGCGGAGAGAGAGAGAGAAAAGGTGAGAAGGGGAGAGAGGGAGGGAGAGGGGAGGAGAAAGGGGAGGCGGAGAGAGAGAGAAAAGGAGAGGGTGAGAAGGGGAGAGAGGGAGGGAGAGAGGAGGAGAAAGGGGAGGCGGAGAGAGAGAGAGAAAAGGAGAGGGTGAGAAGGGGAGAGAGGGAGGGAGAGGGGAGGAGAAAGGGGAGGCGGAGAGAGAGAGAGAAAAGGAGAGGGTGAGAAGGGGAGAGAGGGAGGGAGAGGGGAGGAGAAAGGGGAGGCGGAGAGAGAGAGAGAAAAGGAGAGGGTGAGAAGGGGAGAGAGGGAGGGAGAGAGGAGGAGAAAGGGGAGGCGGAGAGAGAGAGAGAGAAAAGGTGAGAAGGGGAGAGAGGGAGGGAGAGGGGAGGAGAAAGGGGAGGCGGAGAGAGAGAGAAAAGGAGAGGGTGAGAAGGGGAGAGAGGGAGGGAGAGAGGAGGAGAAAGGGGAGGCGGAGAGAGAGAGAGAAAAGGAGAGGGTGAGAAGGGGAGAGAGGGAGAGAGAGATAGAGAGAGAAAGAATGAGGGAAGGGGAGAGAGAAGGAAAGAGTGAGAGAGAGGGAGAACACTGTGGTGACATAGGAGAATGCAGATGGTCTGCTATCTGGAGCAGAAAACAATCTGCTGATCAAGCAGCGTACATAAAGGGATGTTCCTGGGATCTAACAATACCTGTCCCAAAGAGCTGTTTGAACATCGGAGGCTACTTGCATTCTGCTCACTGTATGCAACGGAGAAGTGCAATCTACAGAAAGATGGTCCAACTAAGGCAAAGTGTTGGAGGCGAATATGAAGGCAGAAAATGTCAGAAACACCCCGCAGGTCTGACAGTGTCGGTGAGGTCAGACGTTAATCACATTTCACATTCCTTTCCATTGGCTTTGACTTAAAATGTTAACTCTGCCCAGTGAATCTGTTAACTGCCCAGTGTTTCTGTTAACTGCCCAGTGATTCTGTTAACTGCCCAGTGATTCTGTTAACTGCCCAGTGAATCTGTTAACTGCCCAGTGTTTCTGTTAACTGCCCAGTGATTCTGTTAACTGCCCAGTGAATCTGTTAACTGCCCAGTGTTTCTGTTAACTGCCCAGTGATTCTGTTAACTGCCCAGTGAATCTGTTAACTGCCCAGTGTTTCTGTTAACTGCCCAGTGATTCTGTTCTCTTCCCAGTGATTCTGTTCTCTTCCCAGTGATTCCGTTAACTGCCCAGTGATTCTGTTCTCTTCCCAGTGATTCCGTTAACTGCCCAGTGATTCTGTTAACTGCCCAGTGATTCTGTTCTCTTTCCAGTGATTCTGTTCTCTTCCCAGTGATTCTGTTAACTCTGCCTAGTAAATCCAATAACTCTGCCCAGTGATTCTGCCTGGCTGGCAGAGTCTTTCTGCATTTTCTGTTTCTGTTTAATAATGGGAGCAGGTTCCTCAAGCTTGAAGTACGGGAGCTCATCGACTTCATCAACTTTGGTTCCAACTTCCACCCTGCCCTCAAATTTACCGTACCTGGTCCATTTCCTGCATCTCCCTCCCCTTTCTTAATCCCTCTGTCTCTGGAGACAGTTTATCTACTGATAAACCCACTGATTCTCACAGCTGCCTGGACTTCACCCCTTCCCACCCTGTCAGTTGTAAAAGAATGCCATCGGCTTCTCTCAGTTCCTCTGTCTTTGCCACATCTGCTCTCAGGATGAGGCTTTTCATTCCAGGACTGATGAGATGTCCTCCTTCTTCAAAGGACAGGGCTTTCCTTCCTCCACCATCAGCAATGCCCACGCCTCTTCCATCTCGCCCGCGTCTGCCCTTACCCAAACCTCCCGCCACCTTACCAGAGATAGGGTTCTGCTTGTCCTCACCTACTACCCCACCAGCCTCCACGTCCAGCACATAATTCCCTGGAACTTCCGCCATCTCCAATGGGATCCCACCGCCAAGTACATCTTTCCTTACTTCCTCCACTTCCCACTTTCCGCAGTGATCGCTCCCTACGCGACTTCCCTGTCCATTTGTCCCTTCCCACCGATCTCCCTCCTGGCACTTACTCTTGCAAGCAGAACAAGTGCCACACCTGCCCCTACCCCTCCTCCCTCACTACCATTCAGGGCCCCAAACGGTCCTTCCAAGGGAGGTGACACTCCACCTGTGAGTCTGTTGGACTCATCCACCGAACATATAGAGGGCGGCAGGAATGGAACCCCAATCTGACAGCTGGCGTTGCGATACGTTACGCTAACCGTGCCCGGCGTGGTTTACCACAGCAAGACAAGGAAGGTTTATCATCGTACGTTGGTACGTCTGAAGAATATAAACAGATTGCTGATTTCTCCTGGTTTTAGGAGGAGGCTGTTCAGTTGTTCAGTCCCGTTAGAACCCCAGGGTACTACAGAGTGGAAACTGGGGCAACCTGCCCATGCCAACCAAGGAGCCTACCCAAGCTACTCTATTGTGCCCGTGTATCCGTGCACCCCTCCCATCCGTATACACGTCTCCGAAATGTCATTTCAATGTAACCTCAATCCCTTCTTGCTACTCACGGGATTATTCTACCTTTTGCCCTTATCCATGAATATCTCTGATTAACAGAATTCCACCATTCTTTTTGTACTGTTGTTGTGGCTCTGGAGGAACGGCTGGTCGTTTGGACGATTTAAGCGCCGGGCCGGCTGGATTGGAACGGCAGGGTGTCGGGACCGGAGTGAAGATCAGGCCAGTTCTGCTCGCTGCTCTGCGATATTCACTCCCCTCTTTGCTGCACTGTGGCCCCGCCCCAGCTGCTCCGAGGACTTGCTTTTGTCTTGAGGGCTGTTTGCAAAATTTGTTTTTTTCTCTCTCTGCTCATTGGGTGTTTGTCATATTTTTACATGTTCTTTTGCGTTTCTTGTTGAATTGGACATACATGAGTAAAAATCTTTACGTTACATCTCCGTCTAAATGTGCAATCTGCAATCATAGTAATATATAATAAATAATATTACAACAGGACAGTAAATAAAACATAGAAATATAATTGTATCAGCATGAATTAATCAGTCTGATGGTCTGGTGGAAGAAGCTGTCCCCGGAGCCCGTTGGTCCTGGCTTTTATGCTGCTGTACCGTTTCCCGGGTGGTAGCAGCTGGAACAGTTTGTGGTTGGGGTGACTCGGGTCCCCAATGATCCTTTGGGCCCTTTTTACACACCTGTCTCTGCGAATGTCCTGAATAGTGGGACATTTGCACTGGGCTGTCCGCACCACTCTCTGCAGAGTCCTGCGACTGAGGGAAGTACAGTTCCCATACCAGGCAGTGATGCAGCCAGTCAGGATGCTCTCAATTGTGCCCCTGGAGAAAGTTCTTAGGATTTGGGGGCCCACACCAAACTTCCTCAACCGTCTGAGGTGAAAGAGGTTCTGCTGTGCATTTTTCACCACACAGCTGGTGTGTACAGACCATGTGAGTTCCTGGTTGATGTGGATACTGAGGAACTTGAAGCTGTTCACCCTCTCAACCCCAGATCCATTGATGTCAATGGGGGTTAGCCTGTCTCCATTCCTCCTGTAGTCCACAGCCAGCTCCTTTGTTTTGTGGGCATTGAGGGAGAGATAGTTTTCTTGACACCACTGTGTCAGAGAGATGACTCCTTCCCTATAGGCTGCGTCTTTATTATTTGAGATTAGGCCAGTCAGTGTAGTATCATCAGTAAATTTAATTAGCAGATTAGAGGTGCGGGTAACTATTGAAAAGGAACACGTGCAGTCCACAGCGGCCTTGGAGGAGTTTCGAGACCGTTGGGCTCCGCGGGGTGTAAATGCCATCGTGGATAGGGATGGCAACATTCTGGTGTAATGTCTATTGTCTATTTGTAGTGCAGTAATTGTGTTTGCCACTGTTTTGTATATATTGTATAGCACTGATATTTGTAATAAAGGATTTTGTAATAAAAAAAAGAGCTGTGGGTGGCGACACAGTCATGGGTATACAGGGAGTAAAGGAGGGGGCTTAGTACACAGTCCTGATGGGCTGCTGCGTTGAGAGTCGGAGGTGGCTGCCTGTGAGGAGATGATGTATTCATACTTTAATGATAAACATACTTTGAACGTTGTTGCTTGAGTTGTTCTGCGAAGCACGGTGGCCATGAAGCACTGGAATGTGTGGTGACAGTTGTCCCGTCCCCCTGAGGCCCACCCTCGGCGAGTTGGTTATTAACACCAGTGACGAGTTTCGCTGTATGTTTTGATGTCTGTGTGATGAATAAATCTGAATCTAGATTTCAAAACTGGCCATTGGATCAACAGCAATTGTCATTCGCTAAATGTTCCCCAATCAGTTTGACAGAAATGCATTAGGAACTCAGCTTCAGCTGTGTACGTGTTTTCTCCCCCCCGGTCACCACTTTCAAGTTGGGAGGCAGGTCAAAAAAGAGAGAGAACCGCTTATTAGAACCCTACAGACAAATCACTGTGTGTGTGTGTGTGTGTGTGTGTGTGTGTGTGTGTGTGTGTGTGTGTGTGTGTGTGTGTGTGTGTGTGTGTGTGAGTGTGTGAGTGTGTGAGTGTGTGTGAGTGTGAGTGAGTGAGTGTGTGTGAGTGTGAGTGAGTGAGTGTGTGAGAGAGTGAGTGTGTGTGTGTGTGAGAGAGTGAGTGTGTGTGTGTGTGAGTAAGTGAGCGTGTGTGTGAGTCAGTGTGTGTGAGTGAATCAGTGAGTGTGTGTGAGTGAGTGTGTGAGTGTGTGTGAGTGAGTGTGTGTGTGTGAGTGTGTGTGTGTGTGAGTGAGTGAGTGAGTGTGTGAGTGTGTGAGTGTGTGTGTGTGTGTGTGTGTGTGTGTGAGTGAGTGTGTGAGTGTGTGTGTGTGTGTGTGTGTGTGTGTGTGAGTGAGTGAGTGTGTGTGTCTTTCATGTTATGCCTTTGAGAGACACTTCCAAATCTGCCCTTCGTCTTTGTGAAGCCTGCACTCTCTGGTATCTGAAGTAATTTGTACCTTGCAGATAAGTAATGTTTTTGGTAGAAAAGATTCAAGATTCAAGATTGTTTAGTGTCATTTCCAATACACAAGTGTAAAGGAGAACAAAATAATTGTTACTCCGGATCCAATGCAACAAAACAAATACATAACAGGATCAAAATAAAAATACACAATAAATATGAATATATAAGATAGCTTATATGCATAAAATAATGTATTATACATAACATATCATGTATTGTATGTCATTATACATTTGTATTAATGTATTATATATACATGTAGATAACAGATTATACAATGTCTTGTAACATATTTTACTTAAGATAATGTAAACATAGGATAGTGTATATAGATTGATTGTATGACCATAAAGTGACACTAGGCACAGGAGTGTCTGTACATAAGGTGATTGATGGGAAATGATACAGTAGTGGTGATTGGGGGTGTGGAGGGGTGGGTTAGTGGGTGGAGGTGTTGATCAGCCTTACTGCTTGGGGAAAGTAACTGTTTTTGAGTCTGGTGGTCCTGGTGCGGATGCTACATAGCCCCTCTCTGATGGGAGTGGGACAGACAGTCCATGAGCAGGGTAGGTGGGATCCTTTGGGATGTAACTGGCCTTTTTTCCGACACCTTTCTGCGTATACATCCCTGATGGGGGTAGGCTGGTGCCAGTGATGCGTTGGGCAGTTTCGGTGACCCACTGCCACGCAGCGATGCCGTAGGATGCATCTGTAGGAGGTGGTGAGTATAGATGTGCATTGACCAGCTCTGAATTAAATGAAACAACAATTGGCTGTGAACGTGCTACAAGAAACCAACCACCCCAAGCAGCACAGTGCTGCAGCCTTTGTGGAGAAAGCTGAGACCTGTTGGGTTGGAAGGGATCTTACTGACTGCATCGGCTTAGTATGTACACTTGACTCTGGCACACCTCGGCTCTTAAAGACATGCCTTCTCCACCCCCGTCGTTTCTCCCGTTGTCGACTCAAGCTTTAATTTGATTCAGCTGACCCAACGTAGGATCTGGATTGGTTCAGTTCAGGTTTGTTGGCAGCAGTACCATGTAGGCACAAAATGGGGTGGCAAGGTAGTGCAGTCCCTGTGTGGCGCCAGCTGTAAGATTGGGGTTCAATTCCCACTGCTGTCTTTAATGAGTTTCCCCATAACCGCTGTGCGCTTCGTCCGAGTGCTCCAGTTTCCTCCCACATTCCAAAGTCAGGGTATGTGAGTTGTGGGCATGCTATGTTGGCACTGGAAGAGTGGCGACATTTGTAAAAGCTGCCCCATAGTCTTTGCTAATTTGATTTAATGCAATCTGTGCATTTCATTGTATGTTTCGATGTAATGTACGCGTATCTTTAAAATTATTACCAATTACAAAAAATATAAAGAAATAAGAGGTGCAAAGGGAGAAAATCTGCATAAGTAGCTAAAGGTCTGCTTGAAGCAATGTGGATTACCTCAAAGGGATGAAGAGAAGAGGGGAGGATTAGTTTTTGTGCCTCAGTTTGAAGGCTGATAAATCCATCAAACGATCTTCATGGGAGTGTCATCAGAAAGGCCACCGAAGATATGAGGGCTGAAGAACAGAATCTGGGTCAGAGTGGGATGTCTCAATAAGAATAGAGAGAGGTAACAAGACCGTGAGGTTTGGGGAAGGAAGCTGATTGCTGAGGACATTGGGACACCGCAGAGGGTTTGGCTGTCAGTAATGGCTTTGGAGATCATTGAGAGGCCAAAGCGGAGAATACTACAGGTGTGGTCCTATAGAGCCGAAACATTACCTCATGGCTCTTGACCACACTTGACTAATGAAGGCCAACACATCACATGTCTTCTTAGTTTGAATGGCAACATTGCAGAGAAAAAGAAATTCACCCTTTAACTGGCCTTTGTAGACGGGGTCTTGGGATTGAGGGGGACTTGCATCTGCGCTCTCTCTCTCTCTCTGAGGCTTCTCAGTGGCTAATGAAGTGAATATAGAACATGCAGACTCTTCTAGAGATGGGGCAGGAAGTTCCTGATGGGACAGGCAGATGATTGGCTTGTGAGATGGTTGATGGTACCTGATGGGACAGGTAGATGATTGGTTTGTGAGATGGTTCAATCCTACCATTAATTACTGTTTGTTTATGGACTGTTTGTTCTCAATACTGTCCACAATGCTCCTTAACTTTCGGTGTCAGAGATTCCCTGGAGCCTGGAGGGACGTGACTTCTAAGCACATGCAATAGTGGTATATGAGTTGAACTCATTTTCAGGAACTTGGATCTAACGACGTCTGTTCTGGAGAAAGTGCATCAACACTTAGTGCATTGGGGCATTCAAGGATGGGTAGGCTCTGGCGAAGGGGTTTGTTGTCTCCATTCTGAGGCAGCTCTCTCACCTTTTGACCCTTACTGGACACTCAGTCCTCACCTGTGGCTCCAAGTAACTGTTTACTTGTGACAGCGGCCACGCCCCAGTACACAGCTTCAACAGATGGGCTGTACCAGGTGAGGGGAGCCTGAGAGAGGGACATGCCTGTCCCAACACGTGGAGTGAAGGGCATGGCGAGGCACAGAAGGCATCGTGCAGCCAAAGAAGTACCCCAGTTTGTGACAGCAGTCCTTACCACTGGATCTGTCCCAGTGCAGAGGTATTTCCACTTGTGCAACTCTCCCACACAGCTCTCCTGCCATTGTTGGATCCGACGAGCAACCACCAGCATTCATTCAATGGTATGGATCAAGAATGAGTTTCTCATCTGCCTGACGGTGCCTTCCTTCAGTGTGACACCCCAGGGTGCTTCCACAGGAGCAACTTCAGGCCATAATTTACACTGTGTGGTCCTGTTGAGGAAAGGGAGAGCTGGAGTGGAAATGCCTAAGTTTAGGGACTAGCACGAGCAAAGCATGCACACTCCCAGCTAATCCACAGCCACTTCCAGGACAGCGGCGACATGTGACGCATGTGGAAGGGCATCCAGGACATCACCAATTACAGGACAACATCACCTGACTGTCCGGGTGATGCCTCCCTCCCAGATGCACTGAATAACTTCTACGCCCAGTTTGAGGCGGAAAATGACATGGCGGCAAGGAAGTCCACCCCTCCTGCAAATGACCAGGTGTTGTGTCTCACCATGGCTGATGTGAGAAGAACACTGAGCAGGGTCAACCCACGGAAGGCTGCTGGACCAGACAACATCCCTGGCAGAGTGCTCAGAGGATGTGCAGACCAGCTAGCAGATGTTCTCACTGACATCTTCAACATTTCCCTGAGCAGTGCCACCGTTCCAACGGCTTCAAGGCCACCACCATCATCCCCATGCCAAAGAAGTCTTCAGTGTCCTGCCTAAATGATTACCGTCCCATTGCACTCACATCCATCATCATGAAGTGTTTCGAGAGGCTCGTCATGAGGCACATCAAGACCCTGCTGCCCCCCTCACTGGACCCCCTGCAGTTCGCGTACCGTCCCAACCGCTCAACAGACGACGCCATTGCCACCACCCTCCACCTGGCCCTAACCCACCTGGACAAAAAAGACACGTACGTTCAAATGCTGTTCATAGACTTCAGTTCAGCATTCAACACAATCATCCCTCAGAAACTGATTGGAAAGCTGAGCCTACTGGGCTTAAACACCTCCCTCTGCAACTGGATCCTAGACTTCCTGACTGGGAGATCTCAGTCAGTCTGGATCGGGAGCAGCATCTCCAACACCATCACACTGAGCACAGGGGCTCCCCAGGGCTGTGTGCTCAGTCCACTGCTGTTCACTCTGCTGACCCACGACTGTGCTGCAACACACAGCTCGAACCACATCATCAAGTTCGCTGATGACACGACTTTGGTGGGTCTCATCAGCAAGAATGACGAGTCAGCTTACAGAGAGGAGGTGCAGCGGCTAACGGACTGGTGCAGAGCCAACAACTTGTCTCTGAATGTGAACAAAAGACTTCAGGAGAGCACGGAGCGACCACTCCCCGCTGAACATCGACGGCTCCTCAGTAGAGATCGTTAAGAGCACCAAATTTCTTGGTGTTCACCTGGCGGAGAATCTCACCTGGACCCTCAACACCAGCTCCATAGCAAAGAAAGCCCAGCAGCGTCTCTACTTTCTGCGAAGGCTGAGGAAAGTCCATCTCCCAACCCCCATCCTCATCACATTCTACAGGGGTTGTATTGAGAGCATCCTGAGCAGCTGCATCACTGCCTGGTTTGGAAATTGCACCATCTCGGAATGCAAGACCCTGCAGCAGATAGTGAGGTCAGCTGAGAAGATCATCGGGGTCTCTCTTCCCACCATCACGGACATTTACACTACACTCTGCATCCGCAGAACAAACAGCATTATGAAGGACCCCACGCACCCCTCATACAAACTCTTCTCCCTCCTGCCGTCTGGGAAAAGGCTCTGAAGCATTCGGGCTCTCACGACCAGACTGTGCAACAGTTTCTTCCCCCAAGCCATCAGACTCCTCAATACCCAGAGCCTGGACTGACACCAACTTACTGCCCTCTACTGTGCCTATTGTCTTGTCTATTATTTATTGTAATGCCCGCACTGTTTTTGTGCACTTTATGCAGTCCTGTGTAGGTCCGTAGTCTAGTGTAGCTTTCTCTATGTTGTTTTTTATACGTAGTTCAGTCTAGTTTTTTGTACTGTGTCATGTAACACCATGGTCCTGAAAAACATTGTCTCATTTTTACTGTGTACTGTACCAGCAGTTATGGTCGAAATGACAATAAAAGTGACTTGACCTAGCGGGATGTGGCAGTCTGCTGTTGGCAAGGGACCATGAACCGCTGTGGCAAACATTTCTGAGATAACTGATAGCACGGTGGCATAGCGGTTAGTGACACAGCTCCGGAGAGCCAAGTCCAATCCTGAACAATGGCGATATTTACATGAAGTTTTGCATGATCTCCCTGTGACCCCTGACAGTTCCTAAAAGACCAGTCACGGTCCCTAGCAACCAAATAGGGTGCAGACTCTTTCAAATCTCTACAAACGTACAGCGGAAAGTGTTCAGACTGGCTTCATGACGGCCTGCTCCGTCGTGGGCACAACCCTACCCACCTTGGAGGACACCTTCAAAAAGGCAGCGTCCATCCCTCAGGATTTTCACGATTCGAGACATATTCCCTTTTTTGTTACTACCATCAGGAAGGAGATAGGGGAGTCTGAAGACCCACACTCAATAATTCAGAAACAGTTCCTTCCCGCCCACCATCCGAATTCTGAATGGCCCGCGAAGCCGTGAACACTATTCCTTTACTTCGCCTATATATTTATTTATGAAGTTTATATTTGTTATGTCTTGCCACGTAAGAACAACAAATTTACGTCACATGACTGGTAATAAATCTGACAATGATTCTGAGTCAGCAAAGGGCTCTGAGCTCTCAGCTGGGGCCTTAGTATTCAACTTGTATTCCTGTGCAGCAATCAGTAGAGCTGCGTTAATTTCAGGTTTATAGGTAACAAATTTAAAAGTAAAAAAAAACAACCGAAGTGGTGTCACAGATTGATAAGGTTGTAAAGGGAACCTTTGGCATGTTGGCCCTCACAAGACCATAAGATAAAGAAGCAGAGTTAGGCCATTTGGCCCATCAAGTCTGCTCTGCCATTCAGTCATGGCTGATCCACTTCCCCCTCAGCCTGCCTTCTCCCCATATCCCTTCATGCCCTGACTAATCAAGGATCTATCAACCTCTGCCTTAAATATAGCCAATGACTTGGTCTCCACAGCCGCCTGTGGCAACGAATTCCACAGATGCACCACCGTCTAGCTAAAGGAATTCCTCCTCACCTCCATTCTAAATAGACACCCCTCTATTCTGAGGCAGTGTCCTCTGGTCTTAGACTCCCCCAACATAGTGCAACGGCCTGTTAAAGGTTTCACTGCTAATGTAGGAGCAGTGTTTGGGTTATGTTTAGAGATAATGGGTGCTTTGGAACGTGAGCCATTCAGTCAGGGGAGTGGGTTTTCTTTCAGTGTGCCTGACACTGGTGTGATCTGGGTCTAGTTTGCCGAGAGAGGAAGGGAGAAGACGTTGCAGAGAACCGATCGTAGGATTCAACCTGGTGGGGGACTGTGATTTGATGGAACCAGGTGCGGAGGTCGACTGAGGATGGGTGAATATGGGTTTTGGAAGAGCTGAGCTCTAACTTGCGCACATTTGACTGCATAGTTATAATGGGCCCTTTTTTTGCCTTTTTTTCATTCTTTTCTTTACTTACCCTTTAGTTAAGAGTCATAAAAATAATTCATTTAACCGTATGCAGTGTGCTGTCTGTTATTTCTTGGCACTGAGTTGTAACGGTAACAAATTACACAGCATCCACGCAAACCGGGATTTGAGTGGGAGAGCCGTACCAACCTTATGGATGTGGCGGGACTGGAGTAGTCCAACGAAATCGGGGTTTCAATAGGAAACATCATCTCCACATTCACCTTTCGCCATTCGGTAGGTTTCAATGAGATCCCCTTCATCCTCCTGCATTCCACTGAGCCCAGAGCCATGAAATGCTCCTCAGAAGATAAGCCTTTCAAACCCAGCGGTACTCTGGTGAACCTGCTCTGAACCTCTCCAACGTCAGCACATACCTTGTTAGGTAAGGGACACAAAATGATCCAAGTGCCTTAACAAATCATAGCATTGAGTACAGAAGTTGGGATGTTACGTTGAAGCTGTATAAGATGTTGGTGAGGCCTAATTTGTAGCATTGCGTGCAGTAATGGTCAGCTACCAACAGGAAAAATATCAATAAAATTGAAAGAGGACACAGAAAATTTAGAAGGATGCAGCTGGGAATTGAGTTCCGGGGAAAGGGTGAGTAGGTTCAGGCTTCACTCCTTGCAGCCTCCAGTTACGGGTTGCTGGGATCAGGCAGAATAATAGTTTTGGCACAGACTAGATGGGCTGAAGGGCCTATTTCTGCGCTGTGGTGCTGTATGATTCTATGATGCTTGAACTGATGTGGTGCTTTGAGGAAGAGATCTACAAGTTTCAAGCAGTCTCTGGCTCTAAACTTTTGTCATCCACCGAGCCCTTTTGAAGCATCTCAGCCCAAAACATCAACTGTTCATTCCCCTCCATAGATGCTGCCTGACCTGCTGAGCTCCTCCAGCATTTTGGGCACGACTTCAGGACTGAAGGATGTCCATTTACAACTGAGATGCAGAGGAATTACTTTAGTCAGAGGGTGGTAAATCTGTGGAATTTGTTGCCACGAGCGGCTGTGGGTATATTTAAGGCAGAGATAGATAGGTTCTTGATTAGCCAGGGCATCAAAGGGTATGGGGAGAAGGCGGGGGAGTGGGGATGACTGGAAGAATTGGATCAGCCCACGATTGAATGGTGGAGCAGACTTGATGGGCCGAATGGCCTATTTCTGCTGCTATATCTTATGGTCTTATGTTGCTCTGGATTTCCAGAATCTCTTGTTTATTTTTTGTTTACTAAGATTCACTGCAGAATAGGCCCCTCTGGCCCTTCCATTTAGCCTAATTATACTTAATAAACCAATCAAAATCCGCTTAATCTTCAGGTACCAGCTGATGCATTCAGCTCAGCTCTCTCCTGCATTAAAATGAGTGCGGTAAAGCCTCATTGCCACACAATGCGGTATTCTGTTTTACAACCCGCAAGCCCTGTGTTGTGTCTTTATCTCTGCAGCACTACAGACAGGCTGGAACCTAATTCATTTAAATGCATTTGAATGAATGCAGCCAGGAAGCCCCCACCTTTAAAGAAATGTTTAAACCTTCAAAGCTTCCTTTAACCATTTCCTGCACAAAATGGGGAGGAATAAACAGTCAACGTTTCAGGCCAAGACCCTTTACCAGGGCTGGAAAGGAAGGGGGCAGAGGCCAGAATAAGAAGGGGAGGGGAGGCACACAAGCTGGCAGGTGACAGGTGAAACCAGGTGTGGAAGACTGGTGGGTGGTGAGGGGGGGGGGATGATGTAAGAAGGTGGCAGGTGGTAGGAGGAAGAGGGCAAGGGCTGAAGAAGAAGGAATCAGAAGGGAGTGGACCATGGGAGAATGGGAAGGAGGTGGGGTTACAGAGGGAGGTGACGGGCAGGTGAGAAGAGGGGATGGATAAATAGAGAAGTGGAAGGGGATGAAATTACTGAGAGTTAGAGAAATCAGTTTTCATGTCGTTAGGTTAGACAGAATATGAGGTGTTGCTGCTCCAGCCTGAGTGGTCACATGACGGCAGTGGAGAAGGTTGACCTGTCGGAATGGGGACGGCAATTAAAATGGGCGCTCACCAGGAAAGCTCACCGCTTGTGGCTGACGGAACGAAGGTGCTGGCAGCATATTGAACTTCTGCACTTGTAAAGACCAAGGAATCTGTGAGCTCTTCCCCGTTGTGATTCGAGGTGAGAATAGTCAAAGCAGCAAAATGGAGATAGATGCGATTCTGCAGATATTGGAAATTTAGACCAACACACACAAAATACTGGAGGAACTCAGCAGGTCAGGTGGCGTCTATGGAGGAGAATGAATAGTTGACATCCCAGGAGAATGATGGTGCCTAATGGTGACTCCTTTGCTTGCATCTTTGGAAACAGCTCTACTTCCATCTTTAATATCTCTGTTTTCCCCTTTCAGGGTTCTTTTGAAGACCCTGACCTGGAGTTACATGCTGACTTCAGTTCTTTGTGGGAATGGGATCAACACTCAGGGTCTCACGACTGGCCGCTATTTGATAGGCCAAGGACACGGCCTAGAAGACTAGCACGCCTTCGGGGTTCAGGGACTTCGAGGCTCTGGAGGCGGGTGGAGTCGAGGTCTGTGCCTCCGCATGGAAGTGGTGCATTGTGGGAGACGTGAGGTGAAAGCGGCAAGTTGGCTGCTGGCTGTGCGCCCAGAGACTCGAGTTCTTTGGTCACAGAGCTCGGAAGAAGCGACGCAACATCCTTAGCCAGTGAGTTGTTTGTCACGTCTCCCCTCTCGCTGTGAAACAGGGACACCCCTCTTTCCCTTATTAGGGAGAGAGAGAGAGCCTGTGGTATGTCGAATTACTGGATGAACAAGTAGTTTTTGGGGTACTGCAAATCTGTGTCTTTATTGATGTTTAACTGCACACTTGAGTGTTTGGTGGAGGGGGCCGATGCTTTTTTTGCTGGTGGGGGAGGGGGTTCATTGCTCTGCTGTTGCTTATGCGTGGGTGGGGGGAGCTGGGGGGGGGTCTTTGGGATTCTAACATTTAATTATCATTCAAGAGGTAATGTTGCAGCTATATAGGACCCTGGTCAGACCCCACTTGGGAGTACTGTGCTCAGTTCTGGTCGTCTCACTACAGGAAGGATGTGGGAGCCATAGAAAGGGTGCAGAGGAGATTTACAAGGATGTTGCCTGGATTGGGGAGCCTGCCTTATGAGAATAGGTTGAGTGAGCTTGGCCTTTTCTCCTTGGAGCTACAGAGGATGAGAGGTGACCTGATAGAGGTGTATGAGAAGATGACAGGCATTGATCGTGTAGATAGTCAGAGGCTTTTTCCCAGGGCTGAAATGGTTGCCACAAGAGGACACAGGTTTAAGGTGCTGGGGAGGAGGTACAGAGGAGATGTCAGGGGTAAGTTTTTTACTCAGAGAGTGGTGAGTGTGTGGAATGGGCTGCCGGCAACGGTGGTGGAGGTGGGTATGATAGGGTCTTTTAAGAGACTTTTGCTTAGGTACATGGAGCTTAGTAAAATAGAGGGCTATGGGTAAGCCTAGTAATTTCTAAGGTAGGGACATGTTTGGCACAACTTTGTGAACCAAAGGGCCTGTTTTATGCTGTAGGTTTTCTATGTTTCTATTCTTTGGGGCACTCTGTTTTTGTAGATGTTTGTGAGGAAAAAGAATTTCAGGATCTAATTCTCTGACATTAAATGTACCTTTGAAACTTTGAAATGGTTGAAGGTACTTCATCAGGACTGGAAAGGAAGGTGGTGGAATCCTTATCTGAGGGTTACCAGGGTTGAAGTAGGGGCATCATTCTCAGGATAATAGCGTTGTGTATTTAATATTTCAGTAATATTTCAAAAATATTGTAAATATATTGTACAATTAAGCATTCTTTGTTTAAATGATTTATTTAAATTAATAATCCAAATAGGACATACATAGTAAATGGTAGAGCATTGAAGAATGCAGTAGAACAGAGTGATCTAGGAATAATGGTGCATAGTTCCCTGAAGGTGGAATCTCATGTGGATAGGGTGGTGAAGAAAGCTTTTGGTATGCTGGCCTTTATAAATCAGAGCATTGAGTATAGGAGTTGGAATGTAATGATAAAATTGTACAAGGCATTGGTAAGGCCGAATTTGGAGTATTGTGTACAGTTCTGGTCACGGAATTATAGGAAAGATATCAACAAAATAGAGAGAGTACAGAGAAGATCTACTAGAATGTTACCTGGGTTTCAGCACCTAAGTTACAGGGAAAGGTTGAACAAGTTAGGTCTTTATTCTTTGGAGTGTAGAAGGTTGATAGAGGTATTTAAAATTATGAGGGGGAATAGATCGAGTTGACGTGGATAGGCTTTTTCCATTGAGAGTAAGGGAGATTCAAACAAGAGGACATGATTTGAGAGTGATGGGGGAAAGTTTAAGGGTAACACGAGGAGGAATTTCTTTACTCAGAGAGTGGTAGCTGTGTGGAACGAGCTTACAGTAGAAATGGTAGAGGCAGGTTCGATATTGTCATTTGAAGTAAAATTGGATAGATATATGGACCAGGAAAGGAATGGAGGGTTATGGGCTGAGTGCAGGTCGGTGGGACTAGGTGAGAGTAAGCATTCAGCACAGACTAGAAGGGCCGAGATAGCCTGTTACCGTGCTGTAATTGTTACATGGTTATATTATGGGTTGTATGTGAATGGCATAGGTCGTCACGCCACTATGACATATGTGCAGGGTCTCGCTAAAGTAAAAGCGAAACTACGACCGCACATTCCCTACTCCATCTTTCCCTTTCAATTAGTTTTAGGTTTTGGAGTTACAAAGTACAACAAGTAGATTGGCCATTTGCGACAAAGGTGAGGAGACAGTTCAGTACTGTTGTGATTGAGAATCTTTGGGAGTGACTACCTGACCAGAGAGACTCAGTTGCTCAGTCAGTTCAGGGCAGAGGTCCATGGATTTGGGATAAGTACCTAATCTGAGACGAGCAGATGGGAGAAGAATCAGAAGTTAAGGTGCAGGGTGAGTTTGTTAAATTGTGAAGCAGCATTGGGGACAAGTTACATGTTTCTGAGCCAGTGATAAGAGTTCAATTCCTGCTGCCGCCTTTAATGAATTTGTATGTTCTCCATGTGACTATGTGGGCTGGTAAATTGTGGACATGCTATACTGGCATATATTCAGAATGTGCTGATCATTAACGCAAATGACACATTTCACTGTATGTTTTGATTTACGTGTGACAAATAAAGTTTATCTTAATCTTACTATGTTATACGTACTGAGGAGACCTCTCGGCAATCATTATGAGATACAGTCCCCTGAAGAAGTCCAAGTTCATGTGTATTGTCATTCAACTATGTATTGGCCGGCCGACCGGACCTTGAGGTGAGTGGTCGTGGGTTCGAACCCGGCCGGCTCCTCGCATGCTTTCCAAACTGTGCATCGAGCTGGCAACTCAGCCTTGTAAAAAAAACAGAGAAATGTTAAAGAAACGGCCGATGTGCCGCAGGGCACAGAAAGGAGTTACAATACGCGTGTGTACAGATAAACATTGTTCCTCTATGGCCACAGTAATCCAGACACACTCAGCACATGTAGTTATGATCCAGTCACAAAATAATATTGGCACAGCACATCCCTGAGTGACATGACCTGAAGATTGACAGGTTGATAGTGCTAATGTTACTATTATAATGAAACAAGCAATCGTATAAATATGTGAACCATCAGGATTCACATATTGACTCGAGCAGGATGAGTGTCTGCGTTGTGGAGTGGCGGGGGTGGGGGGGAAGAAGGCAGGGCATTCAGACAGGGTGTACGTGTGTGCTGGGCCGAACAGCCTGGAGGAAGAAACTGTTATCCAGCCGGACAGTTCCGGTTCATGTGCTGCGGTGCCTTCTACCAGACAGCAGGCGGTCAAAGATTGTGAGAAGGATGGGAGGGGTCTTCGACAATGCTGGGGGCGCTGTATATGGAGCACTTCCGATATGTGCCCTGAATTCCTAATTCTACCGGCAATATAAGGCATTCAAATTTGATATTTCAGAACATTAAGCAACCTCTCTAACCCCCTTCAGTGGCCATTAATGAGACGTCTGTCTTAAGTAGCTAAAACCCTCGGAGCAACGATCACTCCTTCAAAATAAGTTGCTGGAAACTTTGTCTTGTACGCATTTTGTTGCGCCCTTGCGCCTGGAAGGCTTCAGATGAAAGGTGTCTTTAAAGCCTCTTTCTGTGGTGGCTGGCCGTTTCTCCGATTCGCCTTGGTAGCATCAGCCTATTGCGAACGGCAACAAGAAAGGCTCGCTGGAAACCCAGGCCAATAAATCAACCAACTTCCTCTAATAACTAACTGCGCGCTTCGTGCACCAAAACAGCCCGGGGCGCTTTCTAAAGAGTGTATAAACAACATCTTAACAAGTTGAAGCCAGAGATATCAAGGTTCAAAGTTCAAAGAAAATTTACCATGCTGCCATATACTGAGATTCATTTTCTTGCAGGTATTTTCAGTAACGCAATAGAATCAACGAAAAACTACACAAGGTCTGACAACGAATGTACAAAGGAGGACAAACCGCGCAAATACAAAGAAATAATTATAATAAATAAGTGAATAAATAAAAAAACAAGAGAAAATCTGCAGATGCTGGAAATACACAGACAATTCTGCTGGAAATCGCCGTGAAGGTCCTGATGAAGGGTCTCGGCCCAAAACGTTGACTGTTTACTCATTTCCATAGATGCTGAGTTCCTTCCAATTCTCTGTGTGTGTGTGAAAAATACAAAGATGAAAAAGTCCATGCAAGTGAGTCCACGGGTTGTGGAACAAGTTCAGAGTTGAGGTGAGTGAAGTTACCCACGCCGGTTCAGGAGCCTGATCGCTGGGGGGGGGGGGGGGGTAATGATTGTTCCTTAATCTGGTTGTACTAAGGCTCCGTCCCGATGAGAGCCGCGAGCAGAGGTCCAGAAGATACCAGCCCAGGTGAACGCGATCTTGGTAAAAGAGTCTTTTGCTTCTTAAAGGTGCTAAAAGAGATGAAGTCGAGAGAAGGGATTCTCGGTGAAGGGATCCTGATGGAAGAAACATCACGGAGGATCCGGGGATTAGCAAAACATCGGGATCAGAGGCGTAGAGGGATAGAACCGGAGGAGATGTTGGCCGGCGGGATCGTGCAGCCGAAAAGCAAGCCTTTGCTCTCAGTAAGTCACAAAGGGCGCAGCTGATGGATGAACCGTCAGGAGAAGGGATTGCAGAATTAGGAATGTCTTCCCTTAACGGCATTAGAACCTTCAAAGGAAACCAATTGTGGCCAATCCCTTTTGCCCCTTCTGTGTGATAATAGCATTGAAATGATGGGCACTGACATACTTTGCGACAAGTCTAAATCGTTTTACCGATTTTATTGATGTTCCCATAAACTTCAGGTCATCGACCCTTCCACTGAAGACGCTTTTATTAACAATTCCGCAGATAGTGGTGAAACTCAGAAAATTCCTGACAAAAATGACACAACCAAAATATCTTTTTTTAACAACCAGAACGTCCAAGTCTTCTGTCAAAAAAAATAGAGAAGTACGCTTTGGACTTTAGGGACAATTAATTTTAATAATTCATCGCTAATTTCATAACGTCGATTCGATCTTTTTTGCATGCGGAACAGACATAAAGTCCCATCATGTCTTTCATAAAATTGTCGGAGGCCGTTCTTCCGTTTCGTTAGAGTTTTAAGGAGATTTTGTATGTCACCAAATTTGTATGTGCAAATTTCTACAGGTATATCGTGGATAACATTTGTAGCTGGCTGCATCACCGTCTGCTATGGGGGGGGGGGCGGGGGGTGCTACTGCACAGGATTGAAATAAGCTGCAGAGCGTTGAAAACTCAGTCAGCTTCATCATGGGCACTAGCCTCCCCAACATCCAGGACATCTTCAAGGGCCAGAGCCTCAAAAAGGCGGCATCCATCATTAAGCACCTTCACCATCCGGGACATCCTCTCTGCTCATTGGGGAGGGGGGTTCTGGAGCCTAAAGACACACACTCCACGATTCAGGAACGGTTTCTTCCCCTCCGCCATCAGATTTCTGAATGGACAGTGAACTAATTAATTCGCTATTTTTTACTTTCTTCTTGCACTTCTTATTTATATATATGTTTTTATATATATATATTTCTTACTGTAATGTTTTTGAAT